>NC_079450.1:44685861-44820861 GCF_903798145.1 Danio aesculapii | reverse complement strand
CGACCAACATAACAAAAGGGAAGTCAATTTGAACAATACACAAGGGTTAAACTAAAATTGGGTTAAACTAAATATTACAGATATTATCCTAAATATAATTAATTCTCTTTGTTAAAATAACACAATTTTGATACTGTACGTGTTTTACTATAGTGACAAAATATTCTGGGGGTGTTTCTTTTTTGGCTCACAGTTGATTGAATGAATCTCGGTTTGTGATTGCTAAACCTGTGATTGCTAATCCAGAAAAAAACCTGCGCTGAAGCAGGAACAGGTTAGCTGTGAAGCGCAAATTACCATGGCAACAAAGTGTGATTAATGTTGAGCTGTCTTCATGATACCTAAAACCCAGAGTTGGTACAAACTCAACTAAAATGTATCTGTCTAGCAAGCTAATCTGGCTTTATGGGACAGACCCTAGGTCTGGACACCCAGGTTTATGCTCTGGTCAAACTGCAATTTCAGCCATGATTTGGTGGTCTGAGATTTAAGATTTCTGTAATCCAAGGCTAAAATCTGTGATCTTTGATTGTTAGTTTGACATGTTCACCAACAGCTGCTTAATGGCCTTGCAATCACATTTTCTATCCAATGAAGTTCTGGCAGTGTCAGAAGTTTTTAGACAATTTCCTACAGTGTGACTTCAGCTGCAATGAGTGTCAAACCAAGATCCAGTAGGAGCACCGAATCTGATAATGCAATCAGCACAACAATTTCAAACCAGCTGGTTTTATTGAGGCACGCTGTGAGCAAAAAATTACACAGCCAAACATTGTTTGCCATGAGGTATTAAGTCAGAATGCAGAAGCGTGAATATGTCACGGATGGATGACGTCAAACTCCATATGAATGGTCGTGTTTGGCACATCTTGATTGTCATTAAGTCTGACATTATGACAACTGAGATCTTACAGGGGGACATAGGAATCATGTTCCTGCAGTCTGACATGCTACAATCATTTAGGATTATTAAAAATCGCACAGTGTTAGCCGGGTTTTAGAGTGGATGCAACTTCCATGATGATGATGAAGTAATCCAAAAATAGCAGTTTCATTTTTTCACTTGGCAAGCCTGAATTACACCCCAAAGAAATCAGTGATTAAGGATTGAATTTTCTTATTTGCCTTAAATTCAAACTTTGGCCCAAATAAAACAAAGCACTTTTTCCAGCTTTTTTTTTCTTTTGGAAAAATTTAAGAGTTCAGATGCAAAAGCCACTAAACACCACTTCCGCCAAAAATGAGCTAATGACACTGAGCAAATGCTTTAAGCACGTACTACTTTCAACAAATATTTTTGCTTTAAATCATCTAAATCCTAATGTCAGCCCATTTAGAAAAACAGTTTGTATGCCAAAGCCTCTAAACGCCACTTGCCTTTGACAGAAGGCGCGAATCAAATCATATGTTTGATATGTTTGATGTATGTCATGAGCCGGCTTTTATGAGGAAACTGTTTTATTCCACTTCCAATTTAGATTTTAAAAGATGCAGTTTGATGAACTGGATGAGCCTGTCCGACTGTCGGTGAATGGCAAATGAAAACGTCCCTTACCTCAAAACTCTGTGCATTATAAGAAAAAATTATTAATTACACTTCTCTTGTCCCAATAGGTGGATTTAGATTTTTTTGTGGATTAGTGGATTAGCTGGTTTTGAAGACAAAAAAATTTACCTTGTTAAAAATCAAAGAATTGTCTAAAGTAACATTTTTGAAAAAGGTTATTTTATTTACTAGCTAATAACCTTTTCATTATCTATAAAATGAAACTTCTGAAAAGAAGCCTGATAGAAAATGCTAATTTACAAAAAAAAGAGGTCTGATGGATTTAGAGGTTTTTGCATCTGAACTCTTCAATTATTCTTTGAACAAATTGAGAATCAGCTATTTTTTCAAGCCTGAAGTAAATACCCAATCTCTCATTTTCATTTTCATTTTTTTTACGTAAAATTGACTGTAATCAGCAGTTTAGTGAATAACCTTAAAACCATCTTTCAGATGAGTCATTGAAGCGTGTACTCTGCAAAATTGGTACTAACTTTGAAAAAGCTTTGAAGCAAACATCAGTGTTAAAAGTGTTCCCTTTTAACACTGTATAATGTGCCTTTCTAACAATTCATAAATTAGTTTATAATTGTGAGATTAGCTGCTTGTCACTGATGCTGATGATTTACATCTGATTATACCAGTGAGAAATGTATAGTGAGAAATGTTATTTTACCATTGTTAAATCCCAGTCATATTGTAGTTCAGTGAGGCATATTTATATGACATAACACATACCCTACCTGACAAAAGTCTTGTCATTGATCCCAGTTGTAAGAGCACCAAATAATAAATTGACTTCTAGTTGATCATTTGGAAAAGTGACAGAAGGTAGTTTTTTTCAATAAATCCTCTGTTCAACTCCATACACAGGTATTTTATATAGAGTTTTCCTCGCCTTCATTGTTAAAAATTACTCTGACCACATTAAAACACAGAATGCTGGGTGCTGAATACTTATATGCTAGGTTCACAATATTATGATTGAATATTATGGTTAAATATTATTCATTTCATATTAATTTGAACATCAGATTAAATAATGTGAAATAGACACTTGCTCTCCTTCGGTTTATTCCTTGCTCTATCAGAGGTCGCTACGGCAAATTGAGCTGCCAATTACATTGGCAATTGGCTACATGCAAAGCTAGTGTTTTTCGGCAAACGCTACACTTCCGCTGGAAGGTTAATGTGACTATTTCAAATTTTATAAGGTTCCTTTTACAGCATCAATGTTGTAATGTAATTATACAATCAGTTAAATAGACTTAAGCATTCATTTAGTTGTTCAAGTTTAAAACGAGATGAAATGCAAGCACCATCAGTAGCAGCAGGCCAGCACAGAAACTCTTGTAAATACTGGGGTAAAATACATTTTCAAATTTTAAAGAGATGGCAATGAAACTTAATGCAGTGCTTCTTGTCCGGTCTGAGACCCACTTTTTATGCTATATCTATCAGGCAGTGAAGATCACTGATTTTTGAAGAAATCAGATATTAAAGGTGATGATTTTGTTATGGCTTGACAGTTCACCGGAAACACTTGGGCTGGCTGACTGGAAATTATAAGTCCGTGTCCATATACCACATTGTTTTTCTCATCCAGAACCCGGAGAATTTAAACTTGTGAACCCTCAGTGCTGAGAAACACCCACACTCATGCACACTATGACCAATTTTAGTTTATCCAATTCACCTATACCACATGTCTTTGAACTGTGGGGTAAACTGGAGCACCTGGAGGAAACATGCAAACTCCACACAGAAAGACCTCCTTTCCCAAACGAGGCTCAAACTAGTGATCTTCTTGCTGCCCCCCCCCCCCCCCCCCCCGATGTTAAAAAAATTGATGGAATTTAATTTAAATGTCCTTAAGTATCTTAATAAAGGACACAACATAATGTCACTGAAATATGTACCTTGAAAAAAACACATCCACCTATTAAATGATAAGACAACATGAATTTTATTCGGATACATTAACAATTTAAAGACACTTTCACTCTTGATAAGGGTAAATAAATGTGAACAAGGACACTGCTGCATTTTAACGTAATTAATCTTTTTTTGTCTCTTATCTTCTCACCCATTTCTCTTAGACTTTACTGGAGGACGCAGAACGGTGTCGACACAAGATGCAGACCGCCTCTAGTCTGATCAGTGGGTTGGCGGGAGAGAAGGAGCGTTGGACACAGCTTAGTAAAGAGTTTGCTGCACAGACCAAACGACTCGTTGGTATGTTTTTACTGAATTTTCAGTGCTTCTTTTTGGAGTTTTTATCATTAACCTTATATAATCATTTAAGGTCAGATTTACTAACACCTTTTGGCAGCACAACCTATCTGTTTGGTGTTTCGGTATTTACCAATGTCACACAGAGAGCAGGGACAAAGCTCTTTTTGTGCCTGACCTTACTGAAAATGCATTTGTAGGAGTATTTAAATGAGTCACGCAACAGTTTATGTTTTGCACTAATCATATTATGGGGATTTGCTTCATTGTTTAACGCCTTTAAAATCATGCCTTATATGTTGCTCTAAAAAAGGCTGCAGTGTTTTTTTGTCAGGAGGAGGCATCGCAGAGAGTCCATGGTATAAGGCATTTTTCCACATATATTTGTATTACCAGAGGAATACATTATCCAGACATATTATTTGCTAAATGTATTTGTTAATTTGCTTCAGAAATGAAAAGACGACTAGGGTGTGTCATGTAATACCAGCACAATCTTAGTTTGCTCAGACGGTGTGCAATTTGCTCTTTTAAATAAAATAAAATACTTTTGTATATTAAATAACTGAAGGGGTGTGAATACTTTCCATAACCACTGTATTTTCGCTCTTTGTTATATTGCAGCCATTTGCTAAAATCATTTAAGTTCATTTTTTCCTCTGTAATGTACACACAGCACCCCATATTGACAGAAAAACACAGAAGTGTTGACGTTTTTTGAGATCTATTAAAAAAAAAAAAAGTAAATATCACATGGTCCTAAGTATCCACACCCTTTGCTCAGTATTTAGTAGAAGCACCCTTTTGATCTAATACAGTCATGAGTCTTTTTGGGAAAGATGCAACACGTTTTTCACACCTGGATTTGGGGATTCTCTGCCATTCCTCCTTGCAGATCTTTTCCAGTTATGTCAGGTGGGATGGTAAACATTGGTGGACAGCCTTTTAGGTCTTTCCAGAGATGCATAAATGAGTTTAAGTCAAAGCTCTGGCTGGGCCATTCAAGAACAGTCAGTCTTCATTATTTTAGCTGTGTGCTTAGGGTCATTGTCTTGTTGAGAGGTAAACCTCCGGCCCAGTCTGAGGTCTTGAGCACTCTTATGAAGGTTTTCATCCAGGATATTCCTGTACTTGTCTGCATTCACCTTTCCTTCGATTGCAACCAGCCATTCTGCCCCAGTCATCATGTCCCTGTCCGTAAATTCAAGGGTGTCTGAATACTTTCTGTACCCACTGTATATTTTTGATCACCCACACCTTATGAGAACAGTCTCTGATTTTTTGCCTCTACGCTAATTTGTGCTATGCTTATTGTGTTGGTTGCTATGAGATGTTGCGTCTTTATCCTTTTATTTGTGGATGTCCTGTAAATCATCTGCAGAAACATTTTTTGTTGTTTGGTAAATCTGGCATACTGTATATTGTCTTCAATTGGGATAAATGTAATAAACAAAATTCAAATAACATTTATTACATTCAAGACTTACTGTAATTTTACATATACATTTTTCAGGTGATGTTCTGCTGGCTACTGCCTTCCTGTCCTATTCAGGGCCTTTTAACCAAGAGTTTCGCAACCTTCTCCTTACTGATTGGCAGAGAGAAATGAAGTTCCGCCAGATTCCTTTTAGAACCAATTTGAATCTTACTGAGATGTTGATTGATGCTCCGACAGTAAGTGAATGGAACCTGCAGGGACTGCCTAATGATGATCTGTCCATCCAGAATGGAATTATTGTCACAAAAGCTGCCAGATTTCCCCTGCTGATTGACCCCCAGACCCAGGGAAAGATCTGGATCAAGAACAAAGAGTCCAAGAATGAACTTCAGGTGAGAATCACAATGAAGCTCTCTTAATGTACATTATTGACAACATGAATTTACACAATGTGGTTCATCAGTGTTCATTAAATAATTTGAATTGTACATATTCCATTTTTAAAAAAAGCTATTTTCATGAGTTAGCTAATACAAATTACAAATAAAAACATTAATGAAAATGCATTTGTTAACATACACTACCTGACAAAAGGATAGCGCTCCTTCTCATACTTCAGCCTCCACATCAAAGTTCCTGAAAACAAAGAAGGTCAAGGTGCTCCAGGATTGGCCAGCCCAGTCACCAGACATGAACATTATTGAGCATGTCTGGGATAAGATGGAGGAGGCAATAAAGATGAATCCCAATAATCTTGATGAACTCTGGGAGTTCTGCAAGATTGCTTTCTTTGCTGTTTTAGATTACTTTATTAATAAGTTATTTGAGTCATTGCAGAGATGTGTGGATGCAGTCCTCCAAGCTCATGGGAGTCATACACAATATAATTTTTTTTACACTGCACCATGACTTTAAGTGACAAGACTTTTGTCTAAGCAAAGTCAGACCTTATTGTCCTAATTAAATAATTAAAAATCAAGACATAATCATATTTTATTTTGGTAAAATAAGTGTAATCTTGAGGCCTATCCTTTCATATGAGCCACTTCTGATATCCCATAAAACTAGAAGTCAAGTTATTATTTGTTGTTCCTAAAACTTGGATATGCGACAAGACTTTTGTCAGGTAGTGTATAGTACAAATAAAACACCATTTGTAAATAATACAGCCCAGGCTCATTGGAAATATGTGCCTCAGCCTTTAATTTCCTGAAATGTAAAATACTTGCTTTGGGGACATTTTTTTTGCACATTTCAAATCCACCACTATCCACTATAGAGGGCGTTGTCCACATTTTTGTTAATTTGAAAAACTTTACTTAGGGGTATGTTTTGTTGTATGTTTTAAATACACATCATTCTTGTATCTCCACAAGTGAAGTTTTATAAACTAAGATAGGAGCACGTGATATGATTGATCACGGCTGGCTTCTCATCTGTAATCAGTAATAATCCAATCAGATTGATCCAAGCTTACAATAAATAGACTGATTTCACCCTACTGCCTTATCTCAGTTTTGGAAGAATCCCCCCTTCCACCCCATCTCTTTTTTCTCCCTTTTTCAGGGGGAGTTCTCAAGACCTTCCTGAACTCAGACCCCTTTTATATGCTTATTGACCAGGCGGGAGCTCAGGGTTCTCTCTCGGAAAAGCATGCCAAACCTACTATTAACGCCAAGCATGTCTAAGTGTTAACTCTTGGAATAGGCAGAGCATGTCGTACAGATCACCTGGAAAAACATTGACCTAAACTAGTTTCACGTTGATTTTACATTGCTTTTATTTCTGAAAAAGACTCAAAAAAATGTCCAAATGGAGATAGATAGGTGAGGCCAATATATTTGATTACAAATCTTAGACATTGTTTTATTAATTTTGTTGTATTTATTTGTTGTTGTGCAAAGAACTGCAACAAAATAATCCTATTCATTTATAATATGTCACTGTAAATATCATTTGTGTGAAAAGGAACAAAAGTTGTTGGTGTAGCATTCAAAATACCTAAAGTCAAATGTGTTTAAGCATGTTTATGCAGATTCAGAATGTAAGCAGAATTTTCAACAAGCCTTTATTGGAATAATAGAATTATTGAGCAATTTTGTTATACTGTACTTACAGAAAAACCCCATGAACATAACATGTGCTTTGCATGTTAAAATCAGAAGTAAAACACACTTTTTTTACATATGAAAGGGAAAAAAGGTGCACAGACATTTACTTTTTCGCACTACACTGACAATAGAAAGAGAAACGATGCTTTAAGTGTGCTTTTTAGAAGTAAACATAAAGTACCCTGAAAAAAATACCTTTTTAGGTGTAAAAAGTTGAACTTATATACTTGCAAGCCATGCTGAAATCAAATTGACTATGCACAGCTTGCGCTGATGCATGGTTTCTTTATGAGAGGTCAGACACCCTTTCCAGGGTTTGACCTCATAACAATTCACCTCCTCCTCAGGTAATAGCTTTCCCCAGGAGCAGAACTTGAGTTGGGTCTGTAATAAGGTCTTGCTGTTTTCACAGATCACCTCGCTGAATCACAAGTACTTCAGAAACCATCTAGAGGACAGTTTATCTCTGGGGCGTCCCCTACTGATTGAGGATGTTGGTGAGGAATTGGATCCAGCCTTGGACAATGTCTTGGAAAAGAACTTTATCAAGACTGGCTTCACATATAAGGTATTGTTATAAAGGGTAATAAGCAAAAGAGGTCTGACATTACTGTGCTAAATGATAATGACAGTATTTACAAATCGATGATAATGTTACACTTTGCTGTTTCTTTCTAATTAATTAATTTAAAACATTAAAGGGGACCTGTTATGTTGTGTGGAATATAATTAGCTTCTAGTGGTAAAAATGTATACATTTTATTTTTTAAAATCACACTTCATAAATACAGTCTGCAGAAACACTTTGATTGACATTCTCCCTTTGTAAGTGTAACTTTAGCATAGGACATTAGTCTTGTTTTTGAATCTACCACTATGCCGACACATATTGTAGGTCTGTCCTCTTTTAAAAAGAGGGCTTGGACCAAGTGACAATCACCAAAATGGAACAATTAGGATCAAAGGCTAGACAGGGCAGTTTCAAAGTGTTATAAAACATTATTTGTTTGGTATTTTGAGCTGAAACTTACCCACACTAGGGAAAACAGAGCTAAATACACTTACATTCATGCAAATGTAATTCATGCCAAAATTATCAGTGCTTGAGCTTCACTTGGGTCGAGGTGGTACAAAATTTGACTCGTTATTCTACATGCAGGAAAAACCCTGGTAGACTTATGTATGTATGACCCATTTCCACTGAGTGGTACGATACGGTACAGTTGGGTAAGATTTTATGGCCGTTTCCACTGTCAGGAGGTAACAAAAAGCGAACCGTACCACTTTTTAGGTACTCTTTGCAAAGGGTACCTAGCACAACAAAAGGCAGAGCTAGAAGGCAGAGCTAGACGCACGGCTGAATGCTATTGGTTTACAGAGATACATCACTAGCGCACACAAGCAGGAGAATGAAAACAAAGAAACCGCCATTTTTAAATACACAGCCGAGACATTACATTGTAATACTATATACATATAATAACAAGCCATGGTCGACCCGAGCTCAAACAAACCTTGTCCTCGTCTATATGAACAGCCACAAAACCAAGAAGAACAAAATCTGCTGTGTCCGGGCATCCTTTTCGAGGCCATCAAAAAGGGCGAGCGGTTTCACTATCTCCAAAGAGCTTGCGTGCACTGACATCTGATCCTTTCAGAAACAGACAAACGCGAGAGTGACATGCAAAAAAACAAAAGAAGAAGCCCGACAAAACAAAGGAGCAAATGATTCTTTCAGCAACTTTAAACATGAACAAACTGCCATGTTTAACTTTAATCATCACCTTTTGGACTATTATGAACTCGGAATGACGAATTTACTTTCTAACAAGAGGTTACATCTGCTGGTGAAGATTAAAGATACAGATAAGAGGTTTGCACTGACTGGGCTATATGTCACGTGTTTTTGAAGCCAAATTAGGACTAAATGTATGCTGTGTGTATTTTTTTCTGTAATTGGTAATATATCAGAGACTGTAAGGATATGTTTGTGTTTATATATAGTTGAAGTCAGAATTATTAGCCCCCCTTTGATTTTTTTTTTTTTTCTTTTTTTAAATATTTCCCAAATTATGTTTAACAGAGCAAAAAAATATTCACAGTATGTCTGATAATATTTTTTCTTCTGGAGAAAGTCTTATATGTTTTATTTTGGCTAGAATAAAAGCAGTTTACAAATTTTTAAAAGCCATTTTAAGGTCAAAAGTATTAGCCCCTTTAAGCTATATATATTTTTCGATAGTCTACAGAACAAACCATCGTTATACAATAACTTGCCTAATTACCCTAACCTGCCCAGTTAACCTAATTAACCTAGTTAAGCCTTTAAATGTCACTTTAAGCTGTATAGATGTGTCTTAAAAATTATTTAGTCAAATATTGTTTACTGTCATCATGGCAAAGATAAAAGAAATCAGTTATTAGAAATGAGTTATTAAAACTTTTATGTTTAGAAATGTGTTGAAAAAAATCTGCTCTCCGTTAAACATAAATTGGGGAAAAAATAAACAGGTGGGCTAATAATTCAAGGGGGCTAATAATTCTGAGATCAAATGTAGGTTGCATTTATAACATTCATTGTATATTTTAATTGCAGACGTTACTGTAGGCTATTTTTATCATTGAACCAAATATCAACATCTAATGATGTAAGAGCTTGACTTTGTGTGGACGTTAGTGCTATTGACATTTATCTGATGTTGGATTTTGGTTGCCATACCTGATGAATAAATGTCAGTATTCAGCGTCAATATGATGTTGGGTCGACGTTGGATTTTGGTTACTTTCTAACAACCTAAAATTGACCTAATATCAACGTCATTTGACATCATTATTGGACATAAAAAAACATTGTCCTTAGATGCTGGCTAGACGTTAAATTTTGATCACCTGACATCACAACCTAAAACTAACCTAATAACGTCTCATGATGTTGTGTGCCTGCTGGGCAATAACTAGATGCACTACAGAATGTTACGTTTACACACATCCACAAATTACATGTAAACGCATCAGCTTTTAACAGCGTAAAACTCACTACTCACTACTCTTAAATATTTTTGAAAGGGCTACTTTTTACTCATTCTTTGAGTAATATTTACAACCGATGCTTTTTACTCTACTTGCACTACATTTTTAGGCAAGTAATGGTACTTTTGCTTGAGTATGATATTTCAGTACTCTTTCCACCACTGATTGGCTCACAGAAAGAACCTTATAGAGCCAAGCTAGAGTTCAACTTTGTAGATAAAACCTTTTTTGTTTTTTAAATAAAAAGTCTTAAAATGTAAACCACTTATAAAAATAAAACATTGCATAACGTAAATAAGCTGTCATTTAATAAGAATATGTGAATAACTCAATTTTGAAAAAAAATGTCAGATCGAACCTTATAATTCTAAGGTGACAACTTGCTTCAGCAGTCTCGTTTCGCTTCTCGACAGCTTTTAGTCTTACCTTTATAATAATTCTTGAATACTTTAGCTCATCCATGAGCATAATTTCTGCAGGAGTCCTGTAAGATTTCATGAAGCCCACAACTCCCATGATTCCACACTCATCAAACTATGTTCGATGAGTGTGAAATCACTTTCGCTGCATCTGAAATTGCATACTTCCATACTATACAGTACGCAGGTAGGTCACGTGACCATGACAATATGGCGGATGTAGTACGTCTGAATTCCATTCATACTTTTCACATTCATACTGTATAAAACGTACATTTCTAACGGCCAAGTAGTACGTTTGAATTCAAATGCAGTACCTACTGAGTAGTAGGTGGTTTCGGACGCAGCCTCTGTTTGTTTTGAATATGTGCCCTCTAGTGGTAAAAATGACACACTGTGCCTTCAGGCCAAGATTAATATGCTTTTAATTAAGAACCTGAAACAGAACATGAAAATATCGATGCTCTACTGTTTTCTAACTTCTATTATATTATCTGTGGCGACACCTGCTATTTTAACTGCTTACTACTTGATTGTGAGAGACAGTCATGATCTTGCGGCCATCTGTCCTTAATTTCATTATCAATTATCCAGGCCTAAAAAAAACTGTGATGCTGCTTCCCAATCACCTACAGCAGCTGTTTCACACATCCAAAAAAGAACTGGAAATAGCAAGCTGAGGAAATAGCTCTGACAGCTTTAACCAGTCAGCACTATTAATACAAAGGTGCAAACACCTGATCACACATTATTTATAGCAGACACCAAACGGGAGACGTTGGATGTGCTTTATTGTTGTCAAACCACTGCATAATCACATCACAGCCGCCTGCATTTAATTTCTGCTAATTGCTACAGAAATAAAATGAGCTACACCCTGCTGAGATAATCGGCATATCATTTTAAACATCCTCACCAACGCTATTTTATGTTAGAAAGGTCATCGACACTTCTAATGTTACCGACTTTTATATTGTTAAAGGGTCATGTAACTTATTCAAATCAAGTCTATCTTATCTTCTTTTTTTCTTATATGGACTCTTTTAACACTTCTAAAAGCAGCAGAAGTCATCATAGTTGGGCAAACGTGGAGTGCAGTGAATGGGAGAGGATCAGAAATCATTTGTATGTATTTCAGATTGCTCAAAAAACAAAATAAAAGCTTCTCAATAGTGTTATCACGACTTTCAGAGAAAGAAAGCAAATTGTGTAAACCTGATAATGGCATTCAGAAGAGAAAACAATGTCAAATTCATTAGAAACACCTCGCATATGCCTTAACATTTTTGTGGTTTTAATTGTATCTTTATAAATGTACATACATTTTTAAAAAATATTAAAAACTTTAGAGGATTTAATTAACTTATGACCTTTAAACTTGTCATCACTGTTTTGTGAAAGGGTGCACAGACATGGAAATCTGTGAATAGAAATTAAGGGAGTGATGTGACTAGGAAAAGCTGGGGAGAAAGAAGGTAGCAAGCAAATGTCATGTGTCAGACATGGGTCCATACTCTGACTAAAAATCAGAGGTAAAACATGGGGTAATGCACAATTAATTTTTTTAAATGTAAAGTTAGCTTATTTTAAAATTTAGACACACATGTACCTACTTTGAAGGGACAAAAATGTCATCTGGCATTGGAGCATTTGAAAGTCATGTCTATCAATATCTACCTTTCCATCCACCAATTATTATGCGCATTTTGGATATGTGCATAAAAAACTGTTGATGTAAACGCCAAGATGCGCATAAGTTTGGAAAATGTGCATAAAAATGTCTGCGCAAAACTGAGTATTCGATATAAAAAGATAATAAACTATGCATAAACTACGATAGAAACACTTGTAGCGAACAAATTCCAGTGCACATTAAAAAAGTCATGTGATTTTTATTAAATACAGAAAAGATTGATGCAGCTTCTACTACTGCAGAAAATTCCATTTTTACTTTTGATATTTGGCGCCAGTTAATCAGGAAGAGACGCTTTTGTTCTCTTTGACTACTTGGATGGAAAAGCTGCTTTCGCACGTCTTTTATATAACAGTCCAGTTATGCGCATAAATTTAATTTGCATCTTTGGAAGGAAGCTTAGCTTGTGACATACTCTCTTGTAAATTGGTTATAATTAGTGCCAATTACAATCATATACAGTATGTTTAGAGTGTGAACACAATTAAACAACAATGCTTAAGAATTTAAGCATTGCTACGTTTTATTACAAATGCAAAATCCCATACTCATCATTGCATTTTATACAAGATGGTGGGCTGGACGTCACTAGCTGTAGGTAGAAAACAGCACTGGTACATTTTTATCTATAAAACTATGTTAGGTAAATTTCCAGCTTATCTTTGTACTCTTCTTTGGCTTAGTTCTGGGAATTACCAGCTACGCTCTTCCAAGTGTTTGTTTTTTAATATACCTTGAATTTGTACAGAGCTAGGAAAACTGCATTTGGTATTGTGCACCTTGGGCATGGAATAATTAGCAAAATAGCTTAAAACTAATTAAAAATGTGTCTTTCTGTGAATTTAAAGGCATTTTAACCTCTTAGGGCTTGAGTGTCCACATACGTGGACAACACATTTTAGCTCTTAAGTGGCTATTTAAAATACTTTGAATGTTTTATATTTGGTTACAGACATACAGTGTCATCCTGCAACTGTTTTGCAGTATATGAAATGTCCCAAACACTATTTTTAACTGTCCAAAATGGGGAAAAAAAATTGTTTTTACTCTCTGATAGTCAGAGCAAGTAAAAAAAATATTCTATGTTAAATATGCATTTAAAAAAATGGTTTTATGTAAATTCGGACCACGAGTACACATACATGAACATCATTTTTCTCTAAAAGTGCATCATATTAAAAGATGATACTTAGATTTTTATTCTAATTAGGTTCCACTAAGCCCAAATAGCAAAGAGAAATAAAAAATGCATGTAAAAAACACCTTGGGTCTTAAGAAGTTAAAGGGAGTGGTATTGGAAGCATGTATTTGTTTTTGTTGAGAGGACTAATGAAATGTTGTTATGTGGTGTTTATATATTTTAAAATTGTTTTACTGTATGGCTGTTACCTTGGCTAGTCATCTTTTGTAAAATTTTAAATCTCAATGAGACTTCCTTGTAAAATAATAGTAAAATAGATTTTATAAAAAGAATACAAAACAGTGCTCAAAATGTAGCGGAAAGGGCTGCTATCATCACATTTTCTGTAAAGGCTGATCGAAGTACAGACTCACCAGCACTGCGACCCATCGTGAACAACTAACTACTGTCCAGTCTCATAGCTTGACCAAATAATTGACCAAATCATAGTCAAGTCATAGGATAAAAAAAACTCAGGCTCTTGAATAATTACAAACTGATGAATCATCTAAGTTTTTACAGTCCTATAGTGGACTGATGCAGATTTTGAACCTGGAAGATTAAATTTGTAATATTTAGAAAAGATACTTTTACTCTATTTGCACTACATTTTTGGTCAAGTAATGGTACTAATTTGTTAAAATGTGTTCAAATCTCTGAAAATTTAGTCAAGAATATCATGACCTTTCAAAGGTGCTGTCTGTAGGATTGAACCAGCTATTGAAGTCCAAATTCAAAACATTAGAGGTGTTTTTTTCACCCAGTCCCTCCAACGAAAACGCAGATTGCCAGATTGACAATACCAACAGGAACGAGCATGCCTGATGATTGAGCCTTACAATTTAAGCTGCTCAGCTAATGCTTACATTTGTAATATTTGTATGATTTGTATGACAAAGCACTGCAGTGTTTGGATGTTCTGTGTTTGTCTGAGATAGTTAGTCTTACCAAAATGTGTATATTTCATACAAGCTGAAGCTAATCTGTCAATTCTTGTTACGTGACTCGCGGTGCGCTCATGGATGATGCGCTCACGGGATTTATTCAACTGGGGGCGTCTGGTCTGGAAGGCGCAAGCTCGTCCCATTGCTTGCGTGCACCTTCATTGGGAACAGCAAACTTGTGCGAACGATATGCGAACGACCCCTAAAAGGCCGCCGTCCATTGGAATCACCATCATTGATCTTCTTACACAGCCATGGTGGATGCACCTGATTTGCAGACAAATGGGTTGCGGATCCATTTCTTGGCAGTTCGTGGATCCTTTACTGGGTCTTTTCCCCTTAGCAAAAAAACTTTCCAAAGACGTCTGTTTCTTACTCATTTTGCTGCTTGTGGGTTAAATTTGGGCGCTCAATTTTGGGACTCCTGAGAGAATACGGTAATTTTTCAAAATAAAAGACTTTTTAAAATAAAAGATTGTTCAGACTCAGATAATAAATAAAACTTAAATAATTAATGATTTCTTGTGCAGCCCGGTAGCAATTGATCCACTGACCGGTATCGGTCCGCGGTCCGGTGGTTGAGGACCACTGTTCTAGAGGTCACATTTTCGGTCGCACCTATATATATATTGAGGCAGCCTTCATAACTGAAGTGAAATACACTGTTTGCAACTAAGGCAACTAGTGGTGGCAAAATATAATTGGGTAAACTGGCAGTGGGCAGAGCTACACAAACCAAAACAAAGACAGACATTCTGACACGGAGCGCACATTTTTAATGGAGAGTACTGACTTTAGCATTGTTTTTCAGATAAATAATTATGTAATATGTTTTTTAAATATCTGCAAACATGGATGTTTTTATGCTTTAGAAGAGTCAAAATAAACACACATTTAATAATTGTTTTAAGTTTTGGAGCTCTGTTTTCATGTTGATGTCAAAGCTGTTCCCCTGGAAGTGTGATTTTGATCTGTGACTCATTCATGTCATTAGGTGAAAATAGGGGATAAAGAAGTGGACGTAATGAAGGGCTTCCGTCTCTATGTGACCACTAAGCTGCCCAACCCTGCGTATACTCCTGAGATCAGTGCAAGAACATCAATTATTGACTTCACCGTGACTATGAGAGGCCTGGAAGATCAGCTACTGGGCAGAGTTATTCTCACTGAGAAACAGGTAAGTGCCCTTTAAAAGTGGTGGAGGAATTGGTGAATGATCAAAATCTGTGTTGGCTTACACTGCTATATCACATGAGTAGCAGTGCAATATGGCTGTATATTGTCACTGGTGGGAGGTGTGCAGTGACCCTGACGTTTAAATGTGACCCAATTCAGATTTTTTGCTCATATGTGACACAGATCGGTCTGTTCTATGACGGTGTAAACACAAAAAAAAAATGCATGCATTCAGATATTCAGATATTAGTTTCAGGCCTCCTTCATATGTGGAAATAAATCAGATATAAATCTGATATGTGACAATGCAACTACCATGTAAACAGGCAAATCAGATTTATTGGGGCATCCTGTTTTGTACGTCATTAAACTTGCGACAATGTAATACTTCTCCATGATTTAATGACGTAGAAGGAAAAGCGTGTGTGGAGACGCCGCCACGGTAAACAACAACAAAAGAGGAAACATGGAGGAGGTATGTGGACAAGCTTTAACACAGCATATCCAGTGTTGGTTTGCTCATCCTAAAATTTCGGACCCACTATTCCTCATTAAAGCCCACCACAATTTGCTCCCACCAGATCTGAGATCTCTCTCGTACCCACAAAATCCTCTGAATGGTGGAGGACACCATATATAAACCATAGGCACAAGCTGCGATGACGGCCCTTTCCCTTCTCCTCCTCCTCAAAATAATTTTAAAGTTGTGCGAACTTTGCATGCTACGCAGAGCTAAAAAGTGTATGGCAAATGTAAACATGAATCGGATATAAGTCACAATTAAAAGAATGTGTAAACAGACAGGCAAAAAAAAATCAGATATAGGCAACAGATCGGAGGAGGGCATCAAGACCTGACAGTGTAAACGTGAACTTAGTGTCCCACCAGTGACGATATAAAGCCATATGGCACTGCTATGAGTGTGATACTGCGTTTATACAACAGTTCGATGTCATAATCATGTGGATAAAAAAGAAAATCAAATGCTGAGAGTCTCAAAAACCCTTTATGAGGAACTGTATGAGGAACTACTTTCACCATTCCTTCACATCCACCACTGATGACAGAAACTGTTACTACTTCACAAACGTCACTTTAGAACTAGCATTTAAATGATTCTCCTGCATTATGTAGAGTATTGTATTGTCTACGTGATGACAAAACAGACGATTTTGCTCATATTTTAAGATTATAAGGCTGAACGACATGAAATGGTATCAGTCTACAGACATCTCCCAGTATTTATCGGTAAAAATTTAATCTTGCAAAAGCCAAAGCAAAGCAATCACTGCGAGATTACTATGGCACAAATACAGCAATATAAAATACAAAAGAGAGAGGTTGACCTAGAATGCCACTTACATTCGATAATGATTTGTTCATGTTTTGTTTTAAATTTTCGCTAAAAAATATATGTCTGTCGCCATCTTAAGGCAAACAATGTAACGTCAATTTCTAAAAAGGGATAGTTCACTTAAAATGAAAATTATGTCATTATTTTCTCCCACTTAACTTGTTTAAAACTTTTTTTACCACAAAAAAACACAAAAACCACATTTAACACAAAAGAAGAAACCGCTAACCATTGACATCTGTAGTAGGAAGAAAAAATGTAAGAAGTGGTTATGTAAATATGTAAAAATGTAAGTCAGTGGTTACATGTTTGAAAGAATTCTTCAATATATCAACAGAACAAAAAAAAAAAAAACTTGTTTGGAGGAAGTCAAGAGTGAGTAAATGATGACAGATTTTTCATTATTGTGTATTGCACAAACTCAATAGTGTGTGCTTTTAACTTAAGCCATAAATAAATCCCAGAAACATGTTTCTGTTGCAGATCAAACACAAGGGAATAGCGCTTCTATTATTTTTGGGTCACTGGACAAAGAGTGTGAATGGCAAATCTTTGTACTACAGTATTGGAGACTTAAGGGTTTGATCTCACAACTCAGGTTTCTTCTTTCTTAGCACTGCAAAAAAAAAAAAAAAAAAAAAAAAAAAATATATATATATATATATATATATATATATATATATATATATATATATATATATATATATATATATATATATATATCCTGATAGTATTGATTGATTCTTTATCATTGAATCAACTTAATCTTTGTTGATTTTAAGGTAGCACTGTGGCTAAGTGGTTGGCACTATTGCCTCCCTGGTTCAAGTATAGTATCTTCCTACACATTGTTATGGAGAATCGCTGTTGTATCTGCTCATTTCAGTCAGGCAGACTTTGATAGCTCCTGCCAATTCCCAGGTAGAGAAAATTAAAGTGGTATTCAGAACACATTCACTGCTGGACATTGATTTGTCGAGCAGGAATAAGGGCTTGAAACCTGCGTCACTTTTTACTCTCAGCCTAATAAGAGTACAGATCCACATGCCAGCCAGCACTGCGTCATTCTGAATTATAATAGCTTTATGGCCTGGCCTCGCTCTAGTTAGTCATCTCTGCATGATGGAAAACTGCATTTTAGACTTTTAAAATTGATAAGGGCTTTTGAAAAGTGGACAAAAAAAGCTGTTACTGCTTGGATTGTGAAACTACTTAATTAAATAATATACCATCAACTGATCTAAAGCCATATAATTTACTAAAAAGCGTTTCCGCTTAAGTACTGTACCTCACACAGACATCCATTCTTAGTAGAAAGAGAAGAAACAGGAACCGAACTGAATCATCATTGAACTAACTAAAACCAGCATCTAGTGAAAGTGAATGTGACTAACGAACTGAAGTTGTTTCCCACTGATAAATCTGATTCCCCTTCGGATGGGGAACTCCAATGCTATGTGGAAACTTCCACTATGGGGATTTCGTCAGAATCCAATCATCTGAAAGAGTATAAAAACGGGCCAATGAAATGCCAATGAGTTGGCAGCGTCAGCGTGCACAGCTGGCGTCAATGACAATCAGTCATGCTATAAAGACGCAGCCAGTGCCATGCTCGACATCCTTTCGCTTTCAGAGCCTTTCACGAAGCTTCTGAGAGAGTCTTTGAGGGTATCTCCAACCTGTGTCTACAGAGAGAGATCGAGAAGCAGCTTCTCCCGGTCCAGAGCGCGTATACGCAGTGGCAGATGGTCGAGCTGGGTATTTCTCCCTTGCCTGGCGTCCTTTGGGTCCGGTCCTCCAAGAGCGGTTTGTATATAGGAAAAAAGCTTTCCTAAAAGAGCAACACGGTCGTGCAGCGCGTCTTTTTCAAGACGTCACTCCGACCGTGCGTTTCTGGATGCGATGGTTTCCTATCCCCGGATGATGGGCACGAGCACAGCGTTCATGTCTGGGGGTCCAGCATGTTAATGCGGTGCTCGCGGGCAGTGCATGCCATCACTGATGTCATGTCTGTTGCGCAGTTAAGATCGCGGCTCGCTCTTGCAAAAGAGCCACCCACCCCAGTTGTCCCCCGCACTGCGGTTGGCACTCGGACAGATCTGAGGGTTTCAGTGAGAGTAAATCCGCCGCCCCCAGGCCGTGGACCTCTCGCTCCTCCACGCGCTCCATCCAAGCTTCAGGTGAAGAGAAGCGCTCCGTCCTTGGATGGTCGCTCTCTCACCTGATGACACCGGGGGTCAGATGTCCATCGCTGCATCGGAGGATGGGCTGTCATTGTCTGATGAGGATGCGAGCCCGCTCGCTCCCTCCCTCCGGGGTGGAGAGCGCGGCGTTAGCATCTAAAAAGCAGACGTGATGGCCGTGCTTTCTCGGGCTGCTTCGGCCGTGGGTCTGGTGATGGTTTATCCCCCAGCCCCGCGGCCGGACCGACTAGATGGGTGTATGTGGAGGATATAAGGAGGCAAGACCTTCAAAGCCTCCCGTCCCCTTCTTCCCGGAAGTGCACAGTAAACTCACGCTGTCCTGAGGGCACTTTTTTCTGCCCGATCTGCGTGCGCTTCCATCCTCACCATCCTTGGAGGTTGGGCTGTCAAGGTCTGACGAGGATTCGAACCCGCTCGCTCCCTCCGGGACTTTGAGCGCGGCGTCGAATCCAGAAGCAGACTTTGCGGCTGTGCTTCCCCAGGCTGCTTCGGCCGTGGTTCTGGAGATGGTTTATCCCCCAGCTCCGCGGCCGGACCGATTAGAGGGGTGTGATGTGGAGGATGAAGGCGAGACCTTCTAAGCCTCCCCATCCCCTTCTTCCTGGATGGGCACAGTAGGCTCACGCAGTGTGCTGCGTGCGCCTTCCCCCTCACCATGCACGCTATGGCCACCTACCAGCGCTACCAAGCGCAGGCGCTGGCCCGGCTGCGCGAGGATGGTTCTGACCCAGGACTGAGCATGCGCTCCGCACCGCAACCGACTATGCTCTTACAAAAAAAAAAAAAAAAAGTCGGCTGTGTGTGCCCTGGGAAGGACGATGATCACATCCGTGATCCAGGAATGCCACCTCAGGCTAAACCTGGTGATGTGCGTGACGTTGACAAAGTTCGCTTTCTTAACTCACCCATATCCCAGGCTGGCCTGTTCGGCGACACTGGCGGTGAATTCGCCCAGGAATTCACGCCGGTGATAGAGCAGTCGGAGGCGATGGGCGAGGTCTCTATCGGCGAGATTGTATGACCGCTCCCCCCCGCCGAGCCATCCACATCCACTGCTTTTTCGCCGAGGACGCCCGCCCGCAGCTTTGCTTCGCCGCCCCCGCCTGCGCCTCCGGCCACGCGGCTGCGCCGAGCATCGCGCCGGCAACCAGCGTCCCCCGCCCAGGGCGCCGCTAAGTTCGGTAAAACGGACCGCGAAGCGTCCCTGAGGCGGGCCATCTGGGGAGGAGGGAATTTGCTCTTTCCCCGCTGGAGGGCGGGGCACGTTATTTAAAGGCGTAAAAAAAAAAAAAAAAAAACGCCATCAAAATCCTCAGTGAAAGAGCACTTTTCCCCTCCTCCGGATGTGACAGCCCGAACACTGCCAGTCTGGGACGCTATGCCTTCCAGCTCGCAGGATCGGTGCATTTCGCCAATGGCTCATGGAGCACGAGAGAACGGTCTCCTTTCTCTCCACTCCCAGCCCCTCTCCTGGAGTTTGAGTGCGAGACGAGAACATCTCCTCTCCTGCTCTCCTGTGGGACCCCAGCGCTCCCCGGATGAGCCCACTCACTCCACGCTGCCCCGCCGCTGGCACGTCAGCGATCGTGCGGGTGGGACCATTTGCGGGGGCTCTGCCTGCCTGGTTAGCGCGGGCCAGCCCATCGCAATGGCTCATCCATACGACCAGACTCGGCTATGCGATTCAGTTCGCTAAACGGCCTCCCAGGTTCACGGGCGACCAGGGTCAGTCCTGCGTCCGCCCCTGTCTTGCGAGAGGAGATTGCTGTCCTCCTGGCGAAGGATGCAATCGAGCCGGCCCTCCAGCCGAGATGGAGCGCGGGTTTTACAGCCCGCACTTCATCGTGCCCCAAAAAAAAAAAAAAAAAAAAAAAGCGGTGGGCTATGGCCAATCCTATATCTGCACATTTTGAACCGCTGCCTTCGGAATGCTTACGCAGATGCGCATCACGCGATGCGTTCGTCCTCAGGATTGGTTTGCAGCAATAGATCTGAAGGACGCGTATTTTCATATCTCCACACTTCCACACCACCGGCAGTTTCTGCGGTTTGCGTTTGAAGGTCGAGCGTGGAAATACAAGGTCCTCCCCTTCGGGCTCTCTCTGTCTCCGCGAGTTTTCACCAAGCTCGCGGGGGGTGCCCTCGCGCCCCTTCGGCTCGCCGGCATCCGCACGCTCAATTATTTCGATGACTGGCTGATTTTTAGCCCACTCTCGGGAGCAATTGATTATGCACAGAGACAAGGTGCTCCGGCACCTCCGCCCGTTGGGGTTTCAGGTCAACCGAGAAAAGAGCAAGCTCGCCCCCGTGCAGAGCATCTCCTTTCTCGGGTTGGAGCTGGACTCGATCACTATGGAGGCGCGCCTCTCACGAGAGCGCGCCGAGGTAATGCTGAACTGTCTGAGAGAGTTCGACAGGAAAAAAAGTGGTCCCCCTGAAATTATTTCAGAGGCTCCTGGGGCATATGGCATCCGTAGCCGCGGCCACGCCGCTCGGATTGCTCCATATGAGACCACTACAGCATTGGCTTCACGATCGGGTCCCCAGACGCGCATGGCACGCGGGCCCACACCGAGTGACTGTCACTGCGCTGTGTCACCGCACCCGCACCCCCTGGAAAGGACCCCTCCTTCCTACAGGCCAGTGTGCCCCTAGGTCAGGCATCCAGGCAGGCTGTCGTTTCGGCAGATGCCTCCAGTATGGGGTGGGGGGGCCGTGTGTAGCGGGCATGCTGCTGCGGACCTGTGGAGGGGAACCCAGCTGCATTGGCATATCAACTGCCTAGAGCTGTTGGCAGTGTTTCTCGCTCTGCGCCGCTTTTTACCGGTGCTGAGGGGGCAACACGTGCTGGTCAGGACGGACAGCATGGCCGCGGTAGCGTATTCCATCCGGATGGGGGGTATACGCTCCCGCTGCATGTCTCAGCTCGCTCGCCGTCTGCTCCTCTGGAGTCATACGCGGCTGAAGTCGCTGCTTGCTATTCACACCCCGGATGGGCTCAACCTTGCGGCCAACAGGCTCTCACGGCAGCTCCTTCCCCGGGAGAATGGCGACTCCACCCCGAGTCATGCGTAAGTATGCACTCCCCCCAGTGAGCCTACTCGCGCAGTTTCTGTGCAAGGTCAGGGAGGACGAGGGGCAGGTCTTGCTAGTTGCGCCCCTGGCCCAACCGGACCTGGATATCAGAACTCTCCCTCCTCGCGACGCCCCCCCTGGCGAGTCCCTTTGAGAGAGGACCTACTCTCTCAGGGACAGGGCACCATCAGGCACCCTCGCTTAGTTCTGTGGAACCTCCACGTGGGGTCCATAAGACGCGACGAGGAAGACTTAGGTAACCTACCGGTGGCGGTGGTTAATACCATCACTCAGGCTAGTGCACCCTCTACGAGGCATGCCTACGCCCTGGAGTGGAGTCTATTCACTGAGTGGTGCGCTTCTCGCCGAGAAGACCCCCGATCTTGCCAGATCAGTGTTGTGCTTTCTTTCCTTCAGGACAGGTGGAGCGAAGGCTGTCGCGCTCCACACTGAGGGTTTACGTGGCCACCATCTCCGCTCATCATGGTGCGTGGATGGCGGCACCGTGGGGAGGCATAACCTCATCATCCAGCTCCTCAGAGGTGCTAGGCGGATGTTTCCACCCCGCCCCCCTCTCATACCCTCTTGAGATCTCGCGGTAGTGCTACGAGCCTACGTGGGGATCCCTTCGAACCACTCGACTCAGTATCCTTGAGATTTCTGTCCTTGAAGACAGCTCTGCTGGTCGTGTTGGCATCGGTTAAGAGGGTTAGGTACCTGGAGGCATTTTCGGTCAGTGACTCGTGCCTAGAATTCGGGCCGGCCTACTCTCACGTTGTCCTGAGACCCCGGCCCGGCTATGTGCCCAAGGTTCCTACCACGCCGTTTAAGAATCAGGTAGTGAGCCTGCAAGCGCTGCCCGCGGAGGAAGCAGACCCAGCCCTTTCATTGTTGTGTCCTGTTCGCGCTTTGCGAATATATGTGGACCACACTCAGAGCCTTAGATCCTCTGACCAGCTCTTTGTCCATTACAGTGGTCGGCAGATGGGAAGTGCCGTATCTAAACAGAGGTTGGCCCACGGGATAGTGGATGCCATCTCCCTCGCCTTTGGGCCAGGGTGAGCCGTGTCCCCCGGGGGTGAGAGTGCACTCCACTACGGAGCATCGCATCCTCCTGGGCGTTAGCACGCGGCGCCTCTCTGACAGACATTTGTAGAGCTACGGGTTGGGTGACACCCAATACATTTGCAAGGTTACAATCTGCGAGTGGAGCCGGTTTCCTCAAGGGTATTAGGCAACCCTTGGTGATTGAGGAAACGATTCGGTTGAGGTGTCGAAACACGCTTGCTGCGCCACTCTCCCTAACCCGGAGATACGTGCGCTTTTTCAGCTTTGTCAGTTTAGTTCCCCATTCTTTGGCGAACCCTGCAGAGTTCCTCCGAGGCCCCCAGCACCTGACTCAGCGGAGGAGTCAGGTGTTGGCCCGTTACGTTGTCGGCATGCCCGCTGGTCAGCCCGCGTTCTGGGTATAGGTGCCTGCTATGTGTGATCCCCGCTGGCGATCCCATACGTTCACTCAGCCACGGTATAGTCCCCCCTTCTAGGGCAGGCTCGTGTCTTCCCTCCACGCTAACCATCCTTATGCAAGGACTCCCCATCTCTGGGCTAGTCCATAGGTTGTCACCAGGTCTCCCCTCTGGGTAACAGGTGAGCTCCGCAGCGTCCTCCCTATCGGGACTGAACGCTTTCCCAACGTACTGTCGTATCAAAACCTATTTTACTGGGTTATTGCGACTCCCCGAAAAACATAACTGTTCTGAACAGGTAAGTGAGGGCCAGGGGACACGTTGGAAGACTGTGTCTCGGGGCGTTGTAGGTGCGCTCGCTCTACTGCGTGGCACACCCTTCGCCAGGGACGCAGTAAGGTTCTTTCGTTGTGGCGTTTTCCATAGATTTCCCCATAGTGGAAGTTTCCACATAGCATTGGAGTTCCCCATCCGAAGGGGAACGCTACGATTACTAAAGTAACCCTTCGTTCCCCGAGGGGGGGAACGGAAATGCTATGTTCCTTCGCCACAACGATTGTCCCTTAGCTGTTGAGCGTGAAAGTCTCTTCAGCTAGAAAAGGATGTCGAGCATGGCACTGGCTGCGTCTTTATAGCATGACTGATTGTCATTGACGCCAGCTGTGCACGCTGACGCTGCCAACTCATTGGCATTTCATTGGCCCGTTTTTATACTCTTTCAGATGATTGGATTCTGACGAAATCCCCATAGTGGAAGTTTCCACATAGCATTTCCGTTCCCCCCCTCGGGGAACGAAGGGTTACTTTAGTAACCGTAGCGTTTTCAATCATTGCCTGTTTTCTTTGTAAACCTGCTTTGACAGTTTGCTTTGTATACAGTGGTATAGAAATGAACCATGTGACCGCTTTAGCTGTTGCTGAAGGCTTTGACTGTTTATGAAATGTTAAGGTTCAAGCAATTTCATTGAAATAAGTATAAAAAACACTTTTTTATACACTTTTTTATGTTTATTTATAGGATACACAATGTGAAATTTTTCTAACCGTTACAGATAACCAATAATTAAGTACTTTTTCATGGCCATTTCTGATAACGATCATCAATAAGTTCTTATTTTATTATTATTATAATGTCCATATAATCTCACACAGGAGAATAAATAAATCTGAACTGATATTTTTGCAGCTTTGTAAAAACTTTAAAGGGTTCTCACGCTTCTTGACAGTACTTTAAAGTGCTTAAAAACAAACATGAGTTTTTGAAAGTGCTTGAATTAATTTTAAAATAAAATTTGTTTAACCTAGGATTCCTAGGACCTAGGATTCAGGAGGAACAATGCGGTTTTCGTCCAGGCCGTTGTACACTGGACCAGCTCCATACCCTCACCAGGGAGTCACCATAGGTGTATGCCCAACCAGTCCACATGTGTTTTTGTGTGTCCCTTGTAGCATTCTGTGGAAGGTTCTCTGGGAGTATGGGGTCAGAGGCACTCTGTTAAGGTCTGTCTCCTGTATGAACAGAGTAGAAGTTTGGTTCGCATTGCCGGCAATAAGTCAGACTTGTGCTGCCCTTTGTCACCAATTCTGTTCTTAATTTTTATGGAGAGAATTTCAAAGAGCAGCCTTTGGGCTGGAGGGGGTCCGGTTTGGGGACCACAGGATTTCATCTCTGTTATTCGCAGACAATGTTGTTCTGTTGGCTTCCTCGAACTTGGACCTTCAGCTTGCACTGGGGCAGTTTGTTGTCAAGTGTGACGCGGCTGAAATGAGAATCAGCACCTCCAAGTCCGAGGCCATGGTGCTCCACCAGAAAAAGGTTTGCCATCTCCGGGTTGGAGGAAAGTCCTTACCCCAGGTGGAGGAGTTCAAGTATCTCTGGGTTTTGTTCTCAAGTAAGGGAGGGATGGAACGGATTGGTGCAGCGGCATGCGGTCGATGTACCGGTCTGTTGTAGTAAAGAAGGAGCTAAGCCGAAAGGCAAAGCTCTCGATTTACCGGTCAATCTACATTTCTACTCTTACCTATGGTCATGAACTTTTGTCATGACTGAATGGACAAGATCTTGGATACAAATGGCCGAAATGGGTTTCCTTCACAGGGTGGCAGGTCAACCCTTATAGATAGGGTGAGGAGCTCGGAATAGAGCCGCTGCTCCTCCACATCGAGAGAATTCAGCTGAGGTGGCTCAGGCATCTGTTTCGATGCCTCCTGGACGCCTACCTAGGGAGGTGTTCCAGGCATGTCCCACTGGGAGGAGGCCTCAGGGAAGGCCTAGGACACGCTGGAGGGAGTCTCTCAGCTGGCCAGGAATGCCTCGGGATCCCCCCGGAGTAGCTGGAGGAAGTGTCTGAGGAGAGGAAAGTCTGGAGTTCTCTCCTAAGTTTTATTTCAACAGTTGTACTCAATTGTCAAAAACAAAAACAAAAAATTATGTTCTTGAAATTCTTAAATTAAAAATAAAAGTCTTGTACATTAACACTGGCAAACTAAAACCTAAAGTTTGTTGATGAAATTTGACGTTGCCTTGACAACCATTCCATTTGATGTTGGCTTAACAACCATTGACAACCTTTCCCAGTGCGCCAGGATTGGGAATGGCAGTTGGCAGGAAGCACAGCGGTTGCTAAGTATTTGCTAGGTAGTTGCTAAAATGTTTATGGCATTGCTAGGTGGCAAATGGCAAGTCTCATGTATATGTTTGATCAAACCCTAATACCCAGCAGGCACACAACATCATAAGACGTTAATATTATGTTAGATTTAGGACATGACATCAGGTGAAAATTCAATGTCTAGCTAGCATCTAGGGACGTTTTTTTTTTGATGTCCAATAATGACATCAAATTACGTTGATATTTTTGATATTGATATTTTACGTAGATTTTAGGTTGTGTTGGAAAGTGACCAAAATCCAACATCTGATAGATGTCACAGTGGTAACGGCCACACAACGCCAAGGTGTAATATGATTAGACGTTGATATTTGGTTGGTTTTTTGGTTGATTTTAGGTTGGACATTGGACACTGACGTCGGCCTGATGTTGGGTTCTGACGTCAACTCAATTTTCATTTCCAAACAAAATCCAACGCCCCTACGACGTTGGGGTACAAAATCAAAATGACGTCATTTTGACATCCTGTGCCTGCAGGGTAGTAAGAATTTCTAGCATATGTTTTTGCACTTAGATAATCATTAATGGCATGTAGCTAATCGTTATTAGCATTTAGCTAATCTTTGTTACTTTCTCAAGCCAACGTAATAATGCACATTTTATCAATATTTTAGAAACTGCATTTGAATACCACCAGTATTCAATTCAACACATTTTATTAAAGTTTACATTTTAGCATTTAAAACAAGTCAAAAAATTTTTTATTATTGACATTTTTAATGTAAACATTAGGTGGTAGAGAAATATTAAGTACAGGAGGAATTTCGTGGTATTACATATGCTGAGGTATGAATTACAAAGGCGCTTGATTTAAATTCAGTGGTGCTTTTAAAAAAAAGTCCTTGAATCTGCTGTTCATGAAAGCATGGGAACCCTGACTATAGTAAACGCCAGAACCTCACTATTCAGCAGATATTTTAAAGATTTTTGTACAGCTTTATTATTTTATAAAAAGCCTAACCAAAGACTAGGGCTGCAAATTAGCATATTGACATTAAAGATATTCATATAACATATAACAATTTATTTATTTTCAAATACTTAAAAAATCTATTGACATTTATCAGCCTTGAAATGAAATGAAAAACATGTATCATGAAAAATTAACGGCATCCTCAAAATTATATATGGCATCATTGAGATTTCTCAGAAATCTAATAGTTTAACATTAATATAATAATAAAAACATGTGGGTGATTCGGTAGCGCAGTGGGTAGCACATTCGCCTCACAGCAAGAAGGTCGCTGGGTCAAGCTTCGGCTGGGTCAGACATGCGCTATAGGTGAATTGGGTATGCTAAAATTGACAATTATGAGTGTGAATGAGTGTGTATGGATGTTTCCCAGTGATGGGTTGCAGTTAGAAGGGCATGCGCTGCATAATACATGTGCTGGATAAGTTGGCGGTTCATTCCCCTGTGGCGACCCCAGATTAATAATAAAGGGACTAAGCCGAAAAGAAAACGAAAGAATGAATGAATAAAAACATGTAAAATTATTTGGCTGCATGGTGCCTAAGTGGTTAGCACAGTTTTCCTCATGGTAAGAAGGTTGCTGGTTAGAGTCCTGGCCTTGTCCAGTTGGCATTTCTGTGTGGAGTTTGCATGTTCTCCCTATGTTCGGTGGGCATCCTCCTGGTGCTCCGGTGTCCCCCACAGTCCAAAGACATGCAGCTAGAAGGACATCCGCTGTATAAAAAAACACTGGAATAGTTGGTGGTTCATTCCTTTGTGGCGACCCCTGTCAGACAAAGTCGAAAGAAAATGAAAGAAAGAATGAATGAATGAATCAGGAAGCCTTTCTGTGTGGATTTTCATGTTCTCCCTGTGTTTGCGTGGCTGAAAGGGCATCTATTGTGTGAAACAATTGCCACAGTAATTGGTGGTTCATTTTGCTGTGGCGATAAAGAAAAGTTTAACAGATAAAACATAAAATATATAAAATATGCTTTATTCATTTAATATATTATTAATATTGTTATTGACCAAGTGGTGATAAATGACTGCCATATACTTGGATTCTCAGGAACTGGAGAAGGAGCGGACTGACTTGCTAGAGGATGTGACTGCAAATAAACGTAAGATGAAGGAACTGGAGGATAATCTACTTTTTCGGCTTACCAGCACGCAGGGCTCTCTGGTGGATGACGAAAGTCTCATCACAGTTCTGGGAAATACCAAACGCACTGCGGAGGAGGTCACACAGAAACTTCAGATTGCTGCCGAGACTGAGATTCAGATCAATGCAGCCCGAGAGGAATACAGGCCCGGTAGATTGACTCTCCTTTAAGGCTTACACCTCCAGGGATAGTTCATCCAAAAATGAACAATCCGTCATCATTTACTCACCATTTACTTGTTTTAAACTTTTATGAGTTTCTTTCTTCTGTTACATACACTATATGATATTCTGAAGAACATTGAAAACCTGTTACCACTGACTTCCATAAAGGGAAAAGCGTATGTTATGAAAGTCAATGGTTACAGGTTTTGTGTTGAACAGAAGAAGGAATCTCATAAAGGACTGAAACAAGTAAAGTGTGAGTAAATTATGATTTTTGAGTGAACTACCCCTTTAATTTGTCTTTTGAAGTGACAATGTATTTGTTTTGTTTTGTTTTGTTTTTGTTTTGTTTTGTTTTGTTGTATTATCTTTATGTAAAGTTGAAGTCAGAATTATTAGCCCCCCTATTGATTTTTTTTTTTCTTTTTTTAAATATTTCACAAATTAGGTTTAACAGAGCAAGGAAATTTTCACAGTATGTCTGATAATATTTTTTTCTTCTGTAGAAAGTCTTATTTGTTTTATTTCGCCTAGAACAAAAATTATTTAAAAAAAATTTTAAAAGCCATTTTAAGGTCAAAATTAGTAGCCCCTTAAAGCTAATTTTTTCCCGATAGTCTACAGAACAAACCATCGTTATACAATAACTTGCCTAATTACCCTAACCTGCCTAGTTAAGTTTTTATTCAAGCTGAATAGAAGTGTCTTAAAATATTTAGTAAAATATGATTTACTGTCATCATGGCAAAGATAAAATAAATCAGTTATTAGAAATGAGTTATTAAAACTATTATGTTTAGAAATGTGTTGAAAAAAATCTTCTCTCCTTTAAACAGAAATTGGGGAAAAATTAAACAGGGGGTCTAATAATTCTGACTTCAACTGTACACATGGCTGTGTGTACACATTTAAGATCCCAAGATGGTTGAGAGACATGCAGTTTAAAACATACTATACACAGATGTACAGTAGTCCAAAAAATAGAGATCACTCCAGTGACAAATGGGTCACATCTAGATGCATCTGAGATAAAAGCAGTTAATACCAGATGTAACATAGTCTTGAACCACCTTCCTTTTTGTTTTCTAGTTGCCACAAGAGGAAGCATCTTATACTTTCTGATCACTGAGATGAGCATGGTGAACGTGATGTACCAGACCTCTCTACGGCAGTTCTTGGGCTTGTTTGATTTATCCTTGACCAAGTAAAGCTTTCAATTTATCAATGTTTACCTCATTTGCATTTGTACAGTTTATGGAAAATATACTTTTTGACATTGATCTTTAGTTTTATCTTGGTTGCAACATCAGGTGACCAAAATTTTATGTCAAATTTCTGTCTAATACCAACAGTAGTGATGGGAAGTTCGGATCATTTTACTGACTCGGATTTTTGAGTCTGAGAAACTTTTTTCGAGTCATTTAGTTTATTTCATTCAATTTGCCAAAAAAAATAAAATGTTATGAATTATTTCCAAACACAACTACCTAACTAACTAAATCTACAACTAGCCCAAGGTTGATCACACTACAAACAAGTCATAAATAGAATGCTATAAGTAAGAGAAAATAATAATTCATTGTTTACCTGCTCTTTTGTCTATGAAGGTATTTTTGTCTCTTTGCTCAGCTCACCTTTCCATGTCTTCAAATTTTAGTGGTTCGTTTACGTCACACTGACAGTCACATATAATCTTAACTAATGTACACAATCTGAGCTGAAAGGAGCCATGATTAGTTCACCTTTCAAGTCTTCTGGTTTTTAAGTCGTTCGTTCATCACATGACAGAATGTAAAGAGAGATGACTCAAACCCGAGGACTCGAGAAATGAACAAATCAAATCTCTTTCCAGCTCTAAATTTATATGATTAGCTTCTGTCTTTCACGTGTTGAATGAACGACTCAACTGAGGACTCGAGAAATGAATGGATCAAATCTTTTTCCGGCTCTAAATGCATATGATTGGCTTTAGTCTTTCGTGTAATGAACGAACGACTCAAACCTGATAGAGGCCTCGAAAAATGAACTAATCTTCTCCCGCACTACATAACATGCGCATGCGCGAATGAATGAATCACTTAGTTCATTCTAGACATTCGTTCTTTTGTCACATAACGTGAAAGAAAGCATAAGAGATGAGTTATTTAATAAATCAACTTGTCTTTGTGAACCGTTTGTTTCATACGATGCTGCAGGCATTAGAAACATAAACACTGTTTAATTGTTGGTTATTGTTTTATTATTATTTTTACCAGAAAAGCTTTATAACAAAACAGATTACTTTAAAATCACAATAACAAAAACAATCAAAAGAAAAACAAAATAGTGCACATCAAGCTAGGCTTTTTAATAAATAAAAACATGTAAGCTTTAAATTAAATAACACGTTTGTGCCATAAAAGCTTTATATCAAATAGGGCAACTTTTCCCAATAGATTTTTTTATTGACACAGCAATTTAAATAAAAAATAAATAAATTCAAATAAAAATACAAAAGCCATTAAAAAAAAGCCAATTAGAATTAAATAGGCTTTAAAACAACACTCTGCGGCTTTACTTGTTGGACTTAGCTTAAGGTTTGTTAGCATTCAAAAACACAAGCTCCTAAACCTTTGATAGGCTGAGTCGGTTTCTTCTTTCTGATGATTTGAAGTGCTTCTTTTGTCATTACTTGTTGGTCGCAGGATAAAAGCTTCTGCTAAATGAGTAAATGTGAATCTTTTTGAAAAACATTATTAAACAAAAAAATGGGCAAATTACAAATCACTTGTAATTGTAGAATTTGATTAATTTATCATATAGCCTAGCTTAGTGTTTGTTTTCTGATAGCAAGGCAGCAAATAGAAAAACAATACATATTTTTTTAAAAGCATGGTTCCATTTATTTGTAAAATAACAAAAAATATACCACATATTCACCAGAAAAAAAAACTATTAACAACAACTTAGTGACAATAGGACAGACTTTTTTATTTGTAAGAAAATGCTTTTTGGGTTCACATTGTTTGATGATTTTATGAAAACTCTAAAATATGATCCATGATGCAACAAAAATTCAGTTTTACATAAGTATTACTGACTGAGGTTCTTATTGCAGTGTAGAGTGGAGCTGGGTTATGATGCACCCATCTCTAAAGAGGATTTGGAAACATTTACTAATTTATTCTCCCAATTCGGCTGTAGTGTCAAGTCAAGTAAGAAAGACGAATGACTCAAACATTAGGACTCAAACAATAGAGGACTCGAGAGATGAACGGATCAAATCTCTTTCCGGCTCTAAACGCATATGATTGGCTTCTGTCTTTCATGTGATGAATGACTCAAAAGACTTGAAAAATGAACGAAACCACCTGCATAAATGTGCGCACACACGGATGAACGAATCACTCCCTGTGAGGACTCGTAGTTCCCAAATCATATTAAAGTTCAAAATGAACAAATTGTTCAAGAACGACCCATCACTAACCACTGCTGGTGTTGATATTTGGTTGGTTTTAGGCTGTGCCATTAACTAGCTGAAATCCAACATCTTTTTAACATCATGATATGACATCCATACGACGTCAAAGTCTAACATCAGTAGATGTTTATCTTTGCTTGGTTATATGTTGTGTACCTTACTAAAATTCAAAGTCACTTTTATGTCAATGTGACGTGCATTCAGCGTCAAGGTGTAACATCAGGAGATGTTGATATTTGGGCAAATTTAGGTTGTGTAATTTACTAACAAAAATCTAACATCATCTTAATGTCATAACGTGACATCCATACAACGTCAAAGTCTAAGATCATTTAACATTGATCTTAAGTTGATCTTGATCTACATCTAATCAACGTCTCAGGCCAACATCACTTTGATGTCAAAACCTAAGGTTGAACTGACATTGAATTTTGGCTGTATATGAAAATTGACGTGAATATGAAAACCCAATGTCACTTTAAGGTCAGACTCGAACTTCAGATGCTGTTGAAGTCTGACCTCAAAGTGACTTTGGGTTCTGACGTCAACCCAATTTTAATATACAACCAAAATACTAACATTTACTCATCAGATATGGCAACCAAAATCCAACATCTGATAGACGTCATAATCGTAACATCCACACAACATCGAGCTGTAACCTCATTAGACGTTGATATTTGGTTGATTGTAGGTTATGTTGGAAAGTGATAAAATCCCACGTAAATCCAACATCTTAAACCAACATCATAATGACGTCAAATGCTGATGTTTATTGATCAGGTATGGCAACCAAAATCCAACATCTGATAGATGTCATGATAGTAACATCCACACAACATCGAGCTGTAACATCATTAGACGTTGATATATGGTTGATTGTAGATTGTGTTGGTAAGTGACGAAAATCCCAGGTCAAGGTAACATCTTAAACCAACGTCATATTTACGTCAAATATTAATGTTTATTCATCAGGTATGACAAATAACAAATAACAATAATAATAACATCCACACAACATCAGACTGTAACATCATTAGATGATGATATTTGATTGCTTTTAGGTTGGACATTGGACATCGACGTCAGCCTGACATTGGGTTCTGGCGTCAACCCAGTTTTCATTTCCAAACAAACTGCAACATTCCCACAACGTTGGGATAAAACGTCAATCTGACGTCATGTAGACATTGGATGCCTGCTGGGTGGCAGGTATCCATACAGTGGGATCACATAGTCCACTGCGATATCAAAACACTTGCTTCCCTATCAAAGGATTTAAAACTACTATTTTGGATCTGTGGGAGGTCAATTCAGCCTCTCAATCCCAGAGACTCTGCGCTAGTTGTGAAAATTCAAAATTAACTTAAAAACAAACTAATATGATTGGAAATGTAAATTTGAAAATTTGGATACTGAGAGGCGCCGAGAAGTGTAAAAATATTAATAATAATTATAATAATAATTTAATAAAAAATACACATGCATACCGAACTATGACAAGAATGATTTTTTATTTCATGAACTGTTCCATCACTAATTCACATGATATTGATGTCATAAAATAATGTCTGTCTTTGTTGGAATGCAATAAGTAAGCTTATAGATAAGTTCATTATCATCACACCCTAACCTAATGTCTTTTGCTTGTAAAATAGGTCCTCAAAGAGCCCAATTACAAGCAAGCGGATCGCCAACATCATTGAGTACATGACCTTTGAGGTGCACAAGTACGCAGCTCGGGGCTTGTATGAAGAGCACAAATTCCTGTTCACCTTGCTGCTTACTCTCAAGATTGACATGCAGAGCAACAGGGTCAAACACGAAGAGTTCCTGACCCTCATTAAAGGTCAGAAACCAGCCCAGGCTTTCTTCAGTCAGTCTCTCTGCTTCTCTTTTCTTCTTTTTTTCCCTTGTTCTGGGCTGGTGCAAGTCTTTTTCCTGCTCCTTCAGTCCTTCATTGAGTGTATAATCAATTCGTCTTTCAGTATATTTGAAAAGTAATCATTTCTGAGCCTGCCTTTGTTTTTGGCTACAAGTCTCACATAGATATATAAATGTAGAATTCCTCATTCGTTATTGTTGTAAATATATTATTAATGGGGTACAGACGTTTTTAAAGCAGGTTCAGACAGAGCTGAGCGGCAGAAAACTATCAAGGTCAAGCTTTTAGCACTTCATTATTAATGTGCTGTGAGTGAAGACGATGTGACCCGTGATTAGGCGAAATTATTGCATTGTTTGTTGTTTACTTGCATGAATTGAGACACATATTATTATAGTAGCCACATTTTAAGGAACGATTCATGTTTTGTGTATTCAGTATAATATACATTACATGCACTAACTAATTTCAAAAGTAAAGCCAAAACAAATACACACTGAGACTGGGGTGACAATCACTTACAAATCACTCACTATAAAATATGGGCTATTTAATGAGTTTCAAAGCAAGTCTGTTATTGTAAGCATTGTTACTGCATATATTTGTACAGAATAAATGTGTACATCCCATTTTGAAAATGAATATTTTTAGCCATTTCTTTCAAACAAAACAGATTTTTAAACATTTAAAAATTATTTTAGCCACCAAACATCTTTAGAAATAGAAAGATAATATGTTTAAATAAAAAATATATTGCAATTACAAACTACGAAACGTAAAAAAAGTTTTATTTATATATATTTCTTTTTTATTCATTATTTTTCCCCTGACATATAAATTATAAATAAACATATATATATATATATATATATATATATATATATATATATATATATATATATATATATATATATATATATATATATATTTGTTTTTAATATTATTATTGTAAGTTTTATACTTACTGTTATTGTAAGTTTTTTGTTATTTGGCTTCAGATTTGGCTTTAGTACTGACTATTTCTATTGCATCTATTGTATATGCACAAATATATTTTTGTAAAGCATCCTATAGAATTATATATTACATTTTTTTAATTATATATATATATCGGCCACTTTATTAGGTACACCTTGCTTGTACCGGGTTGGAGCCCCCCTTTTGTATCTGATTGCCTTCAGATGTGCCTTAATCCTTCATATCATAGATTCAACAAGGTCAGTACATTCCTCAGAGGTTTTGGTCTATATTGACATGATAGCATAACACAGTTCCTGCAGATTTGTCGGCTGCACATCCACGATGCGAATCTCCTGTTCCACCACATCCCAAAGGTGCTCTATTGGATTGAAATCTGGTGATTGTGGAGGCCATTTGAGTACAGTGAACTCATTGTCATGTTCAAGAAACCAGTCTGAGATGATTCGCGCTTTATGACATTGATATGGTGTGTTATCTTGCTAGAAGTGGCCATCAGTAGATGGGTACACTTTGGTCATAAAGGGATGGACGTGGGCAGCAAACAATACTCAGGTAGATTGTGGTGTTGACACGATGCTCAATTGCAATTTTCATTGTCTTTACAGTGAAATCATTGGTTGTATGGGGGAGCATGCTTTTCAAAATTATATTTGATGTTTCTTTGTTATTTTTTTGTGATTTGTACATGTTGTTCATAAGGAGTCCTTGGTGAGTGCAGATTGATGAACTACTGCATGATTATCATGTTGCTTCATGTGCTTTCATTTCGTAAAAGCATCAGACCCGAAATTTAATCACTGCGAGATCAGGTAGCCTTGCGGTCAGAGAAGTGGCCCATTACCAGAAGGTCGATTTGATTCCCTGTGCTGGCAGTGCACGTACAGCCAGTTAATACCATTTTGTTCATTAGTGCACTCTTTTGTGAAAGCCAATTTCGCCCTCTCTTTGCTCCCCCATAGTTTGTCTTAGTTTTTATATCGAAAAAGGCTTTTCTTGAGATGGGGAACCTTGATAACTTGTTTTGTTTTTTTATTATCTGTCTAAAAATGTACTTGAATTTCTTGCTTTGTAGTATATTACTGACCCAACTGAACATACATTTGTCAATGCTGATTGCAGAGGAACACATTAATAATTTCTCATAATGTACCACAAACAAAGTAAAAACCACTGAGAAACAGCCTTCTAAAGTAGCGCTTACTATGTTGTTTTGGAATGATCTTGTAGTTCAATGCCTTAGACTCAAATATGGTGTATTCAACAGTGCACATTAAGGTCAAATAATTATTTAATTAAAAAAAAAAACTTTTTATGACTCGCAAGTCCCAAACTATTAGTGAGTGGACTCTTTTTATTTTGTTCTCAGTTGCTGCTTTACTCTGAATAAATTGACCAAAACTAAAAGCATAGAGGTCTCCAACTCCGACTCTTCATATATTTTTTTGACTGTCGCTAAAACTAGCAATCGAGGCAATTAGGGGCATTTCATAACTAAAACAAAAAAAAGAAAGTCCTGTCTGTCCAAAAAACAAACATAAAGAGTTCAGATGCAAAACCCTCTAAATCCATCCGACCTCTTTTCTTGTAAATGAGCATTTTCTATCAGGCTCCTCTGATAAGGATCAGACGTTTCATTATATATGTAATGAAAATATTATTAGCTAGGAAATAAAATAACTTTTTTTCAAAAATGTCACTTTAGAAAATTCTTTGTCCTAAAAAAGGACAAGCCATTCTGGCTTTGTTCTTTGTGTGACTGAAATGTAGGCAATAGTTATGTTCCATCCAAATATATTAATTAAATTTATGTGCAAAACTGGAATAACGCATAAAAGATATGCGAATAAAGCAGCATTTCCATCCAATGAATCAAAAAGAACAAAATTGTCACTTTCTGATAAAACGGGCACCAAATATCAACGGTAAAAACAGAATTTACTGTGGTAGAATAAGCTGCGTCAATCTTATCTTTATTTAATAAGTGTACCTGCACCTCAGAAGACAATGCTGACACACAATGAAATGTATGGTGGCGTTTGAAGCCATGAGACGCGGAGAACAGACGCTCTGGAGGTTATTAATAATATAATAACATTAATACTGAAATGGTTAAGGCATTTTAGAATGACCGAAACATTTAAGATGTGTTACAGTGTGTTCAGCCTGCTGGTTTGTCCATTCATACACATTTTTATCATCATATGATCTCTTTAACAAACTTAACAAACCTTTTTTAATGCACATACTGTAATTTGTTCAGTAAAAGTGTTGACATCGTAGTTTATGCGCATCTTTTCCATTGAATAATAGTTTATCCTACTCAGTTATGTGTGTGTTTTTATGCATGTTTTCAAAAGATATGTGCATCTCCAAAATGAGCATTAAAATAGGTGGGTGGAAACGTAAGGCTAAGGCGAGAAATACCGCTTCATCTTTAAAAAATGGGAGGAGACCGAGAGAAACTCAGAGTTTAGAGAATAAAACCTGCTCCTGACCAGGTTAGGTTCACAGTGTAAGTTACCACAGCAACTGACAATGAGTTAAAGTTACTTCTCTTTCAGAAACAGACTTGACTTACCCTGCTTTCTCGAGTTTAACAAACCTGCCATTTTGAAATGGAAAACCCAGAGTTTCTCTCATTTCAAGGTTAAAATACTTTCACTTAACCTCCTTTCTGAAATGGGCCTGTTATGTTATGATGTTATGTTATATTATGTTATGGTATATTATATTATATTATTTTTATGTTTTGTTATATTATATTATATTATATTTTATTAATTATATTATATTATATTATATTATATTATATTATATTATATTATATTATATTATATTATATTATATTATATTACATTATATTACATTATATTACATTATGTTATATTATATTATATTAAATTATGTTAGGTTACGCTACGTTACACTACGCTACGTTATATTATATTATATTATATTATATTATATTATATTATATTATATTATATTATATTATATTATATTATATTATATTATATTATGTGAAGTGCAAATTTAATAAATTCAAATCTCAAATCAAACAGATGACAAATCAGACAAAAAAACAGCACTGAGCGAAATTCATTTCAGATAAATATTTACCACAAACAGTAGTGTAACATTAACAATAAACATAAACAAAAAATAAATAAAGTCCACAAAAACCTTGTTTTGGAGCCACTGCAGACATCATGCTCTCAAAATGGTTCAGTTGCACTGATGCGCTGCCCACACGCCTTTCGCGCTTGTGGTGTGAAACTAACTTGAGCAGTTAACCATGACAAACTGGGCCATTTGATCAATCAAAGGTATGACCTCGGAAAAGAGGGTTTTAGGGAGACAGAATCTTCTAACAAATCATTTTAGACTCTGATGTGAAATGTATTTTTTGACAAAATGTTCTATGAAGTATATTATTTATTGTTTTTTTTTTTTATTGCATGTAATTATGAACTTCATCTATCCACATCCACCTTGGCTCAAATTACGTCTTACTAATAAGAACAAAACACAAACATTGCATGTGATCTGCTCTTTTGATGTCTCCCAGGAGGTGCTTCGCTAGACCTGAAGGCCTGTCCACCCAAAGCTGCAAAGTGGATCCTGGACATAACGTGGCTTAACTTGGTGGAACTGAGCAAACTGTGGCAGTTTTCTGACATTCTGGACCAGGTGTGTGATCAGATACTTCTACACACATAGCTTCTTAAAGGATCAGACACACCCACACATACTGTAGAACAGACATACACGCGCACACACACACACGCACACACACGCACACACACACACACATACACACACACACACATTATCTGTCGCTTTGAGCTCCCCTTCCTCATTAAATCCTTCTCACTGCTCCCGCTTTGCAGTAAACATGTCAATATTTGATTCATCTGTTCTACACACACACATATACACACACAGGCACAAATTCATTCACAGCCACTCACACTGATGCTTGATTGGCAGGCCATGACGGCCCGAGGGCACTTCATGCTCAATGCAGTGTGAAATGAGCTCACTTTGGCAAACTCTAAATTAATTACTTGTGGCTAAAAGAAGCCAGATTAAAAGCCCTTTGTTTAACCATTTGTGTAGCATTGCTGCATGTTAGATTTCATTATACGACATATGTCACAATGTACCTTACGTATGTTCAGCCATTGCATTTTAATCAGTTTAATGTAGATAAAACTTTGAAATGTTTTATGTGATGAACAATATGGATGCTAACAGATTTTTATAAAGGGATAGTTCACTCAGAATTTTAAATTCCGTCAATAATTACATATTTTCATGTAATTGCTGGGTACCTGGACACTATGAAATCAAAGGGAATGGGGAAGCAGACTCTGCTGCAAAGGAAGCACTATTAATACACCCCAAAGTTTACCTCTTTTAAAAGTACCTTGTTTGGACCTAAAACCAACAATTTGTTTATACGTTTATGACACATGGCAAAGAGAATGGGATCTATAGTACAGTACATACAGGAAACAACCTCCATGCAATTACCCAAAATGTTGGGATAAGCAAATTTTGTAACCGGTGGGATCAGATTATTTTTATTTTAAAATAGGTCACTCCAGGAAGATACACAAGTTTTAATACTTGGATATGATTCTCCCATATGCTATATTTGTTAAAGCATTTTTACTATAAAAACTTGTTTCATTCCACTTTGTTAGCTTTACTTCTGGGAGAAACTTATTTTATTCAGTCCATTCTTTTGAAGCAAATTTTAACACTCTAAAGGCTATATTTTAAAGATCTAGGTGCAAAGTCTAAAGCAGAGATGCCCAAACTAAGGCCCGCGGGCCAAAGTTGGCCCATGGTATCCCTAGATTTGACCCGCTATACCATCTGAGAATGGTTTAGAGATTGTCATTTCAAACTTAATATACCCTTTTTTTGTTTTATTGCTAAGCTGCAAAAAAGCTGTCTGAAATTAAATGTTTCAATTTAAATGGTGTAAATTAATCAGATTTAGTTCAAAATGTACACACGACGGATAGAGGACAATGCAGAGACTTTGGTGAGTGAATTAAGGCAATGGCAGATTCTGCTTGACTAGTGTATTCATCATTGAACTCCACTGTGTTATAAATATGATTGTTTATGTTTTTTATTGGAAGTAATAATTAAAAAGTTATACTGCAGGGTGGCGCTGTGGCACAGTGGGTAGCCTCAGCTGGATCAGTTAGCGTTTGTGTGGAATTTGCATGTTCTCCCCATTTCCTCCATGTGGATTTAGGTGAATTGAATAAACTAAATTGGCCGTAGTGTATGAGTGTAAATAAGAGTGTATGGGAGTTTCCCAGTGATGGGTTGCAGCTGGAAAACATATTCTGGATAAGTTGTCGCTGTCACTGTGATGACCCCTGATTAATAAAGGGACTAAGCCAAAAAGTAAATGAATGAATTAATGAAGTTATACTGCATTGTTTAATACGGTTCAAAGTAACATTTTCTACTTATGTTTTAATATTATGAAAAAAATAATATGAATTAGGAAATTACCCGTGGCAACTTTAACGTAAAATAGTTTGGTATTTTTATCTTCGGCCTACAGCTATCAATGATATTTGGTATTTGGCCCTTCATAAGAAAATGTTTGGGCACCCCTGGTCTAAAGCGTATGGCACAAACGCATTAAGGGCGTGTCCAAATCCAATTTGCTATTTTAAGGACAGACAAATAAGCTCTGCATCCTGGTGCATGGTCTAACAGAGTTGTGCTTTTTCTCTTATTGAGTTATGGGTGTTGTTTTGAACATAACGTGAATTAAACCAATCCGAGTCTCATCTTCCATTCCCTTTCATACTGTGTTCACACCAGACGCAGAAGAAGCGTCAAGCGCAAATGATTTACATGTTAAGTCAATGCAAACACGCGAATAGACATCCTGCGGCGCAATATGCGCGAATGGCGCGATATGCGCGAATAGCGCGATATGCGCGAATAGCGCGCCGTGAATTGAGCGTTTTGTGTGTTTGACGTGTTAACCAATCAGGAGCTTGCTCTTGTGGAGACGTGATTGTGACGCAGCGCCTGTTGTTGGTGTCCCGGGGGAAATCCTCCAGCCAACACAGACAACAGTTCATCAAACTGGGCTTGGCTCAGTCAGAAGCACAGCTGAAAGCCTCCATCATCCAAGTTAAGTTTTTGGAGGAATTTATGAGCTCACAGAGCTGGATGCACCTCTGAAAGGATCTAGTGGACTCAGACACAGCTCTAAACGACGCTGTTTTTAGCCTTCATAAAGCTCAAAAACACAGTTATTTTCCTTATAAAATCCATGTTAGCCATTTAGCAACAAAGCTAGAGTCACCGGGAAGACAGAAACCCTGCCCATCACGCGATTCAGCGTCTGTTTTGAAGTGAATTTCATGCGTGAATGAAGCGGATTTGACGCGCGAATGAAGTGGGTAAACTCAAATGTTCACGCGGCTATTTCCGTGCGAATAGTGCGATTTATCCGCGCATTCTGCGTCTGGTGTGAACACAACATCATAGTCAGTTGCGTTGCGCCATGGCACATTTTCTATTTACATGGCGGACTTTGTAAGTGGAAAAAACAAACGCTTCACTAGTGAGAAGACCGTTAAACAAACCATCTGCAGCATGAGGATAAATAACGAGCCTCCTCCATTCTGCCTCTTTACTTTACTTTTACTCTTTACTTTTCTCCTTTACTTTCGTGGATAAGGAAATGGTGTTGTACGCACTCTGCTGAAGACATTCATTAGTCTACATGTTTTATTTTGTTAGTTAAGCACAAAGATTTGTTTCAAATCTATTTCTAAATTCAGTTCTGATATTCAGCAAACTAATAAATGAACAATAATAATGAAATGTGGTCAAAAAAGTTTGTGTCCAAACACACGTCCTATTTTCCAAACCTGAAAGGTGGACAAATCTAAACTAGTTTTTATTAAAACAAATATAAATATGCATATAATAAATAATACTACTAGCAATAATAACAATACACAAATGCAGATTGTCATAAATAAACTGAAAAAAGCTCCCTGACATGAAAAAGGCGAACATTTTAATCCTTTATTATTATTTTTTTTCATATACAGATATTTTTGTATTGCTGTACATTGTGTGTGTATTAAGCAATGTGTAAGCGTTTTGACCCACATAGGCACATAATTAATGCGCTTTGTGCTGGACTTTAGACCAGCTTTCAGTTGGTGCAGTCTACTTTCAGTTCTTCAAAATAGCAATGCTCCAACAATGCGCCTTAACACACCTCCTTTTTGGACCGGAATGCCCATGAGTCCACAAAGTGGCACAAATAGATTTGGCATTTAAACAACATGCCGCAAAATGAGAAAATTGGGGTTGTGCTGGTCTGAAAATAGCAACAAATCACGCCATACACATCTTGGTTTGCCATACATATCATGGGTGTATGATAGGGCTTTTAGAGGTTTTAGCAAAAATTATTTGTAAAAGCTTAATATAATTTATATCTGTAATACACATTTTCTTGCTATGGAAAAGCCTTAAAAGCTGGCAGTGTGTAGTTCTATCTGCTTTTGTTTATTAGTCAAAGAAAAGACATATTAACAAAATAGACACGCTCAATATAAGGCTAAACTGGGGCAAAATTCTAAATTCGGATAGGACTATAGCCCAAATGTTGAGGGATTTCTAGTCATCTTTTAATTCCTGAAGCAAATAAACAGTAACATGGCTTGGAAAACAATTTGATCAGAAGATGTGTTCATCTGGCATTCCAAATAAAATCCTGTGGAAACAATTCATTCATTCATTCATTCGTTTATTCATTTTCCTACGGCTTAGTCCCTTTATTTATCACGGGTCACCACAGCAGAATGAAACGCCAACTTATCCAACATTTGTTTTCCACAGCGGATGAACTTCCAGCTGCAACCCAGTACTGGGAAACATCCATTCACACTCACATTCACACACTCACATTCACACACATGCACTATGGCAAATTTAGCTTATTCAATTCACCTATTCCGCATGTCTTTGGACTGTGGGGGAAACAGGAGCTACCGGAGGAAACCCATGCCAACACGGGGAGAACATGCAAACTCCATACAGATTGCCCAACTGACCCAGCTGGGACTCAAACCAGCGACCTTCTTGCTGTGAGACAACAGTGCTAACCACTGAGCCACCGTGCCGCCCTTGTGGAAAAAATCTTCCCAAGAAACTCCTTAAAATGCATATTTAATATTCAATATTCAGTCCAGATCTTTTCAGAGCTAATTCTTCACTGTGCATGTTTCAAGAGTTCACACTTAGCTGATGATTGAATAAAGCTTGTTTGGCATGCTGTCCCAGAAGGGACCCCTGAGCTCATAAGATCCTCAAGCCCGGGGCTCCCTCCCGTTTGCAAGGCGAGGGGGGAGTTTGAGCTCAGGTAGATCTCGAGAACTCCCCTGCTGTAGTAGCTAATGAACAGATAGTGATTGCTCTTAAGAGATAACTACTTACTAGGAGCATGTCTATGGTGCTGATTTGGATTAGTCAATTAACTTAAGTTGCATGTTTTTAGATGGTGGGAGGAAACCCGGGGAACCCGGGGAAAACCCACGTGAGCACGGGGAGAAACATGTAAACTCTGCACATTCTTCGACGGTCTTGCTGTGAGGCAACAGTGCTAACCACAGGCCCACCGTGCCACTCATTCTAGGAAAGGAGGAGTAGTAGGGGTGGAAGGGGGGATTCAGTTATATGGCTGTTATATGGAACTTAGGGCATTTATAATGGCTTAGGAATCGTCTGATTGGTGAATCATAAATTGGATAATGCGGGACCAGCCGCAAGCAATCATAAGCATGTGATCCTCTTGAAATTAGTTCATAAATAAACTTCATTTAGTAAATACAGACAGTACTCTTTTTTTTTTTTTGTTTTTTGTTTTTTTTAGAGGTTTTCACCTTTATTTTGACAGGACTGTTGAGAGAGACAGTACTGTTTTAATGTCAAAATGAAAGTTTGGCTGATGCAAGCTGTTACAAAGTCAAAGTCATAAATATGCATAAGTCATAAAGTCATACATATTTCAATAATTGATGACAGATATTTAATTTTAGGGTGAGCTGTGCCTTAATCGAATGGCTCATTTTCACTGAGTGGTATGATTCAGTAGGCTATAAAAGTACTGTACACAATTATTTGTCTCCATTTTCAGAAGTTGTGAATTACAAAATAGTGAACTGTACCATAACACTTAACACTTTTTCGGTATCATTCCGTTGGTGTATCTTCCACAGTTGTTCGTTATCTGAAAGGTGAAGCTGGACTTACTGCAGAATCTTTATTAGTTGACAGAGCAATTTTAGCTTGCTATTTATTATATTATATATATTATATTATTACAATCGATTAGGCTTACAAATGATGTCAATCACTACTTTCCAGCAAATACCACACTTATCAAGTGATGCCAGTCACTAATTTCTAGCATACACCATGCCTATTATTTAATGTATCCATTAGTGGTGGAAAGTTGATCATGGTTTACCATTCTAAATTGTAAAGTACAGTTCTGTACTACACTGTAGGTTAGTAAATGATACAAGGTCATAAAAAACTCTTAAGTGTTTGTTGTTTCAATTGTTTAAAATATAAATGTTAAGATCAAAGCATTGCTTAGAAGTTTAATTTTGAATAACACCCTACATAACTTTAATATATTCACTTTAACTTCTAAAGCAAGTACTAGATTCATTCACTTTTTTATTAAAATGTGTGCATGTTAACAGATTGGGCGACATGAGAAACAGTGGAAGAGTTGGTTTGATCGAGAGGCTCCAGAGGAAGAACCAATCCCAAATGCATATGACCAGGCTTTGGACTGTTTCAGGCGACTGCTCCTTATTAGATCTTGGTGTCCAGATAGAACAATTGCTCAGGTATGAATACATACGTAAAGACATAAATTAATCTATTGTTAAATTAATACATTAGCAATATCCACACATTGCATTGCATATGTACACCCAGTTAAATACAAAATACGTAGCCTTCCTATTCATTTTTTTTTCAAATATTTCCCAAATGCTGTTTAATCCAGCAGTGTAGCCTTTTCCATGTTTTTATGTTTGGTTTAACTTCATTTTTATATTGCTAATGGTAGGCTGTGATGTCAAGCAATGATAAATATTATGTGTGTGCAAAACACTCAGACAAAATCACAGTTTTTTTCATTATAATGAAGAAACAACTTAAAATACTAAATTATTTCAGTCATACAACAGTAAGCAGTAGCAGAGGCTTGGCTAAGTATGTTCAAAGTGTAAGGTGCAGACTAAACTAATTGTGGTCTGCCACCTAATATATTTGTGTAAAATCTCAGATTTGATCACCTTTGGCTAGGTCAGTTAAGGTTTTAAAAATATTCTAATAATAAAATTAAATGTTGAAATTGTGTTGAAACAGTTTCACAAATCTATTAATTTTTATATGTTTTTAAATGTGGGAATATACATCTTACATTTATCTTACTTAATAATTTAAAATGTAATGTTTTTTTTATTAGATTAGCTGTACTGATTTGAGCTGAATGACATGCTTTAATAATAGACTTATTTGCTTTATAGCTGATGCAGTCTAATGCACAAGTTTGGGCACCTCTCTGTGGCTGCATAATTATGTGCTTTTTCTTTATAAGAGAAGATCGCAGTGAAAATGTCATTCGGTTTCTAGAGAAAGCTCGATAATGTCATGTTTTTCAGACAGAAATACGTAGTGTAGCAGTACTGGGATGTGTGAAATTAAATTGAAACTGAGAAATAGGCTATGCAAAAGTTCGGGCACCCTCTCTTTTGAGTGGATTTCAAAACTTGTAGTCACTTAATGCTGATTGATTACAACATAACATTGATTTGAGTGAACCTTAATAATCCTGACACAAGTGCAACCAATGATGAAAAAGGATATTTAAGATAGCTAATTGTTAGATGTACTTCTCCTTATTGTAAACATAAAAGTAGCAACATGGGGACCTCAAAAGAACTTCCTAATGACCTAAAAACTGGGATAATTCATCAACATGAATTAGGAGAAGGATGCAAAAAGCTATCAAAAAAGACTCTATCTCCACAGTCAGAAATATAGTAAGAAAATGGAAGGTCACAGGAACAGTTCTGGTGAAGGAAAGAGTGCTAGACCAAGAAAAATATCTGGGTGAAGGCGAAGAATGCTTAGAATGGTCACAGACAAACCACAGACCACCTGGAACATGTTGCTGCCAATAATGTCATTGTAGATCATTCCACAGTTCAGCACAGTCTCACAAAGAACAGCTCAATAGAAGGTGATGCAGAAGATGCCTGGATTCTGCCATCAAAAAGAGTTGTTTGAGGTATACAAATGCTCCTCTGGACAAGCCTGAATCATTTTGGAAAATATACTGTGGACAGATGCCACAACCATAGGCGTTTTGCATGGCGGAAAAAGAACACAGCATTCCAGGAGAAGAGCCTGCTTCCTACTGTAAAATATGGTGGAGGGTCCATCATGCTGTATGGATGTGTGGCAAGCACAGGTACTAGAAACCTTGTCAGAGTCAAAGATCGCATGAATTCCACCCAGTATCAGCAGATTCTGAAGAACAATGTTCAGGATTCAGTCAAGAGCCTGAAGTTACGGCAGGGTTTGATGTTTCAGCAGGAAAATGTCCCAAAGCACAGTTCCAGATCTACCAAGGAATTCATGCTCTGAAACGATACAATGTTCTAGAACGGCCATCCCAATCCCCAGACTTGAACATCATCAAAAATCTATGGATTGATTTGAAAAGGGCCGTTCATGCTAGGCACCCATCAAACCTGACTGAACTGGAAAACTTTTGCAAGAAAGACTTACCCAATATGCCTTCAGCAAGAATTCAGTGACTTATCCTTGACCATTAGAAAAAGCTGTTATTTCAGCAAAAGGTGGCTGTACAAAAGATTGATGTCATAATTCTGTTGGGGTGCCCACATTTTTGCATCTGTCTGTTTTTGTTATGACTTAAATTGCATTGCATCTGTTGATTAAATAAATGTTATGTCAGAACTAAAATGTTGCTTTTTCCCTAGGGTATAAAATATATGCAAATTAAATTGCTGATTTGAAAGTCTAGCAGGCTATGGCTTGCAATTCTGAAAGTTACCAGGGGTGACCAAACTTTTGCATAAGACTGTATAAAGTTTTTTAATAGTTTATGAACTTATGCAATACCTAACTCCATTAGGCTAATGACTTATTTTCTAATTTGTAACTGAAAGGCACGAAAGTACATCACGCAATCAATGGGAGAAAGATATGCTGAGGGAGTAATTCTTGACTTGGAGAAGACCTGGGAAGAGTCTGACCCTCGCACACCTCTCATCTGCTTCCTCTCCATGGGATCAGACCCAACAGACTCGATCATCGCCCTGGGCAAACGGCAGAGAATTGAGACTCGCTACGTCTCAATGGGACAGGGGCAGGAAGTTCATGCACGCAAGCTTCTGCAGCACTCCATGGCTAATGTATGTTCATATTCATTTTTGATGTTAAAATGCATGCTTTTTTACTAAAATGAGATTATACCTTGGATTAATTTTTCAACGTCAATTCCACAAAAAGCTGAGACATTTTGTAAAATGCAATGAAATCAAGAATTTGTGACTTGTTCATTCTTTTTAACTTGCATTTCAAATGCTTTCACTGAACAATTTAAATGTATTTTGTACATGTAAGCAAATTTTTATTTTGATGGCTGTAATACACTCCAAAAACGTTGGGATAGAGGCAAAATAAAAGTAAAACAGTCATAGAATATCCAAATGAAACAGATTTGAAACACCTCAGCAGGCCCACAACATCATAAGACGGTAATATTAAGTTACATTTAGGTCATGACGTCAGGTGACCAAAATTCAATGTCTAGCCAGTGTCTAAGGACAATGTTATTTTGATGGCTGTAATACACTCCAAAAACGTTGGGATAGAGGCAAAATAAAAGTAAAACAGTCATAGAATATCTAAATGAAACAGATTTGAAACACTTCAGCAGGCCCACAACATCATAAGACGGTAATATTAAGTTACATTTAGGTCATGACGTCAGGTGACCAAAATTCAATGTCTAGCCAGTGTCTAAGAACAATGTAATTTTGATGTCAAATTACGTTGATATTTTGTTGTTTTTAGGTTGTGTTGGAAAGTGATCAAAATCCAGCGTCTGATAGATGTCATAGTGGTAACGTCCACACAACGTCAAGGTGTAACATGAGTAGACGTTGATATTTGGTTGATTTCATGTTGATTTTAGGTTGGACGTTGGACAGTAACATCAGCCTGATGTTGTGCTCTGATGTCAACCCGATTTTCATTTTTTAAACAAAATCCAATGTCCCCACGATGTTGGGGTACAACATGCAATATGATGTCATGTTGATGTCCTGTGCCTGCAGGGACAGTTCACAATATAGACAATAGACAAAAAAGATCAACTAAAATAAATTAAATTGTGAAATGATTGAGGGAATCCAGAAAAATCCCAATCTGTGTAGATCAAGTCTATATATCACAGCTGAATGTGCTGGACATTTGAGCCCTCAGATGACAATTGCCTGAAAAATGATTATGTTGTGCTGTTAAATAAAGCCACATGGACTAAAAAGAACTTCAGAAAACCACTGTCAATGAACATAGTCTGCTGCTGCATCAAGAAATACAACTTAAATCTTTGTTCCTTATGCTGAAAGCCATGCATCAGTTCTATGCAGTGATGCTGCTGGTTGTCTAGGCTAGGGGTCTCATTTATTAAACTCGTTTATGCTTAAACACTTAAATGAATGCTCAGGTCTATTAAACGGACTGTATTTCAGTTAAAATACACAATCAATGCTGTATAAAGAACATTATCAGTGGCTGAAAGCACTTCCCTGTATATGGCTTGCGCTGCTAAGTAACCGATCAGCTGGACACTGCGGGGAGTGTGCCTCTCTGCATAGGCTTCACTCATAGAAAACAAACAGCATTTTAAAGACATGGCACAACATTGCACCTCGTCCACAGTCCGACAGGCTTTACACTTTACATTGTGCAAATATCAGGCGGTCCTCTTTACAGCATGACAAACAAACATATTAAAATGGTGAAGCAAAAAGTGCTGCAAAAGCAATGAATGGAGCTGTCATCACATCATTAGGTTCACGGAGTTTGCACTCCTGTTACAACAATGACAGCTGGATGAGCTCTGCAGTTGACCTCTTACTAGCATTGGTTAATAACTGAATGATTAAAAACAAAATTGTATACACCCTGAGTAAAACCACTGTAGCCTATAAATACAATGTATCCATTTACGTTATATTATAGGGCTAATGAATTATGAAATATTAAAACTTAATAGTGCTCGATATTTAGTGGTGCTCAACATATCTGCTCAAAGTTTAATATTTTAAGGATAAATTTATTTTTTTAAAGATGCTAATCTACTTTTTTCCAACATTTTTAAAATTTAACTAATTTAAATGTAATTTTGCACTGTGTCACTTTGCATTTTAAGTGGTTTAAATATGGCCCTCTTTGCCTCTGAACTTGATTACCCCATTCTAGAATGCATTTAAGAAATATTTTTTATAATTTTAATTCAGGATTGTCAGGAGTAAATTATTATGTGCAACAAAAAAAGGTATATAAATAAACAAAACTTCAACACACTGAACAACTACAGCCTCCATTGTAGTATTTCTAGTTACAACAGTACAGTTACCTGTTAACCAACAGGCTGATGAATGACAATAAAACTTTAGATCTTTAGTTAAATTTAGACTTTCAGCTGAAAGGGTTAATACGGAAGAGCCTAGCATAAAAAACTGTGTAAATGTGAGGACTCGTACACAAAATATGGCTTGATGGAATCCAGTGAGTGCAGACTACAGTGAACACTATGCTTGAAGATTGGACCAATTGATTGAAGCACTGAAACCATGTCAACTTAACTGACATCTCACAAAAATTATTCCTAAGCATGACAATTTAAATTGTTTTAAATAAAGTTGTTAATTTGAGCGTTTTTTTTTTTTTGTTTTTGTTTTTTTGTTAGGGGGTGTGGGGAGGGGTGCTGAAAAAGTTTGAGAACCACTGATATAGAAAATTCGTAAGGCATAGCGAACTGGCCACACTTCGCAATGAACAGACGTAAACAACGAGCTTATGAATAGTGGCTACGCGAAAGTACCACCGAGGCAGCAACCAGTCAATATTCAGGGGAGGGCTCCATCTGGTGGATGGATGAACTTTTGTGTGAAACATGGATGTGAATAAACATTGTGCACAAAATATTTTTAAAACCAAAGCACAAAAGAAAAGTTCATGTGCCACTATGTTAAATATGCTTCTGTCACAACTATTTTCGAGTGTGTTGGAGTAATCAAAATTGTAATTTTATTTTATATTTATATTGTTCATATTTAAATTTTTACTATTTATTGGCTCACCGGGGGAAAAAAGATCTTTGTACTTTGTCAATTAAACAAAGTTTCTGGATTTTATTGCATTTTACAAAATGTCCAGATTTTTTATTGGAATTTGAGGCTGTATATTGTAGTTAGTTTATGAGCAGTGTGAAATATGAACGAAGATGGCCCAAGATTTATATTAATCAGGCATTAGAGTTACCTTGGGTTAATGTTTTTAATCGTGAAATGGCTCTTTAATGTTCATTTTTAAATGCTTAAAGAAACACACAAGTATTGTTGAATATATATGTTTCGCTCTGTACTATAGAATTTTTCTGATGATTTAGTCATATGAAATAATATTCTTGTAATAAATCCTGACTCTAGGATGTAATCACATGAACCATATGTGAAAAACTGCCAAAGTAATTTATAGTATATGTCAATTTGTGGCCAACATATGTGGTCCTGGATGACAAAAACATAATGTCTAGAAATTAACCCGGTTAATTACCTATTAGGCAAAAGCCAAATAGGGTAAAAATTATTTATCTTTCTTTTTTGCCAAAAAAAACATTAGAATGTTAAGTAATAACTTTGTAAATTTCCAGCTTTAAATATATCAGAAAGTAATATTTGATTTGATTATTTAACTTAATTTGGAAAACTATAACTTTTAAAAAAATATAACCCCAGTTTCGATTTTAAATAGTTGTATCTCAGCCAAATTTTATTTAATCCTAACAAACCCTACATGAATGGAAATGTATTCATTTTAATTAGAAAAATGACACCTTTAAGATTGTGCCTATTGAGCCTATTTTTCAAAAGAGGGTGGAGCTATAAATGCCTATGTGTTGGCATAGCGGAAGATTAAAAAAAACTAATGGTGGACGGCTGCTTCTCACTCAGTGCTATTTATACTAATGAGGGAGAGATTGTCACCAGTGAGTGGGACCTTTCCTTCTGTTGACATGTACAAAGGGAAATGTCAATCAAAGTGTTTCAGCAGACTTTTTTCATTAAGCGTACTATTAGAACCTGGCTATATTCACACACTATTGCCACAAAACTGTTTAAACCTCTTGTAAAGTTATTTTTGCATAATGGTTCCCTTTAATATTGTATATTTTTATTTGTGCAAATATAATACAAATTATTTTTGTATAATTATTTGGATATTTAAAAAATATTCTTTTTTTCCTATTAGGGAGGCTGGGCTTTACTTCAAAACTGCCATTTGGGTCTGGATTTTATGGATGAACTCATGGACACAATCACGGAGACAGACAGCGTTCATGATACCTTTAGACTGTGGATGACCACTGAGGTTCACAAACACTTTCCTATCACTCTTCTGCAGATGTCGATCAAATTCACCAACGAGCCTCCACAGGGACTAAAAGCCGGACTTAAGAGGACTTATGGAGGTGAGCCTAGTCTTTGGATATTTAGTTCTTCTTTGACTGACAGTTTCCCCCCTTTCCTATTTCTTTGACATGAATGTTTGATATATACTGATCTGAGCCCTGCAACTATTTATAAAGGAGACTCATTTTTCTGACCCATATAGATATGGCAATATATTGAAATTATATGTATATGACATACAACTTCAAATATGGATCTCACATATGCCAAATAAATGTCATATATGCAAGATACTGTATATTTTAAAATATTGCTATACATTAAATATTAGCTTTATTTATCATTTAAATCTATATCCATAAATCTATCATTTTATGTATGGCCATATATGAACACACACATTAATTTATTTTCATATAAGTAATGACACACATGTATGTCAAATGATTTGCATATATTTTCATCAATTCAGCTTTCTATATGGTTATATTACTTGGTTAATGTTTCATTTTGTGGTAATACATGATAATATATTCAAGGTATCAGTCAGGATCTTCTGGATGTGAGTAACATGGTCCAGTGGAGGCCAATGTTGTATGGTGTGGCATTCCTCCATTCCACTGTCCAAGAGAGGCGGAAATATGGGCCTCTTGGTTGGAACATTCCCTATGAGTTCAACCAGGCAGACTTCAATGCAACTATACAGTTTGTCCAAAATCATCTGGATGATATAGACATCAAGAAGGTGAGATTTGCATTATGGACCAGTTATTTATTATTATTATTATTATTATTATTATTATTATTATTATTATTATTAGTAGTAGTAGTAGTAGTAGTAGTAGTAGTAGTAGTAATATTAGTAGTACTATTATTATTATTATTAGTAGTAGTAGTAGTATTAGTAATATTATTATTATTGGTGGTAGTAGTAGTAGCATTAGTAGTATAAATGTTAGTAGTACTATTATTAGTAGTAGTAGTAGTAGTAGTAGTAGTAGTAGTAGTAGTAGTAGTAATATTAGTAGTATTATTATTATTAGTAGTGATAGTAGTAGTCGTGGTAGTATTAATATTATTATTAGTAGTAGTATTAGTAGTATTAATATTAATAGTACTTTTATTATTATTATTATTAGTAGTAGTAGTAGTATTAATATTAGTAGTACTTTTATTATTATTATTATTATTATTATTATTATTATTATTATTACTATTACTATTATTACTACTACTAGTAGTAGTAGTAGTAGTAGTAGTAGTATTAATATTAGTAGTACTATTATTATTCTTATTATTTTTAGTAGTAGTAGTAACGATTATTTATTCTGTGTTGAGATTTAACATAATTTCTGTAATAATATACCACTTAATACATAATGTAACAATCATTCTGCATTAACACTGCAAAAAAAAAAAAACTATTTAAATATAAGAAATAATTGAAGATACAGACCAGAAACAAATCAAATGACCTGCAAGTGGAGGATAATTATACTTTGTAAGACTTCTTTTAATAAGAGAAATTACCTAAGCTTAGCTTGTTAATAGACGACTACTATATGATTTTCTTATTTTGAGTGAAAATGTTTTAAAAATAAAGTAATTAAACAGGAGTTTATATTATATATTAAAAGAGTGTCCCAAAATATGCTGAATCTTTTTACAACAAAACATACTCAATGCATTTTGTCACTAAATAACATGAACAAGTGTGATTGAGCAGTTGTTGTTTTTTTTAATGGGAAAACTTAAAACAAGTTACTACAGCTGAACTAAAGTTCTAAAATATGCAAAGTGATTACACTAAATTTGCAGTCAAAATGTCTAACTTTAAGCTTTACTAGGTAAGAAAAAAGATCTTAAAACAAGTAATAATCTTAAACAATCTAATTTTGCATAGAATTTTATTCCTAAAAGGGACATATTATGAAAAATCACTTATATACTCTTGACGAGTGATCACTCTTTATGAAATGCTTTCTGTAGAAACACTTTGGTTGACATTCTCCCTTTGTACAAATCATCAGAGAGAGGAAAGCCTTACCCATCAGTGACAACCTCTCTTCATTAGCATAGGACATTAGTCTTGTTTATGAATCTGCCACTATGCTGACACATAGGCCTTTGTAGCTCCGGGTCACAATCTCATTTGAATTTAAAGCTACAGTCACAAAAATGCTATAAATCCTTTTTTATTTGTTGTTTTTGTTGTTAATATTTGTTAGATATTATTCAAGCTGAAACTTCACGTACACATTCTACACTCAGAAAAAAAGGTACAGTACATGGTGGTACAAAATAATTGTTCCTTAAGGAACAGTTTTGTACCTTTTGTAAAAAATTGTACGTTATATAGTGTAGAAAAGGCCTCTTATTATACTGGTCTGTACCTTTTATGGTACAGTTGAAATGGAGATACACAATTAGTCTCAATAAAAGGTACATAAATGTTGGACAACTCCTTTATTACAATATCTATGAAAATAAATATTAGTGGAAAGGCAAAGTGAATTATGAATAATTTCCATATTAAAACATGACTCATCATTTAAAAGCATGTTTAAAGAAACTCATAAACATTATTTATTAAGTTCTAAAATACAAAACAACTGGTAAAACAAAACTATATATATTGTAAACTAAACATTTAAGGCATTTTTTATAAACATTTGGTTAGCATTTTCTGATATATTCTAAAACATTTTCATTATTGATATCCACTATCAGTTTGCTTTCCACTACGCACGTGAGCTGGCAAAAGTCGCACACAAACAAAGTGTTCATGCAGACGTTTTAGTATTGTAAAACTAATCAAACATTGTGTATATCTCATTGCAATATTTTTGCATAATTCTATTTCTATTTTAAAATTAAGTAAATTAAATTAACATTTAAGTGACTACAAAGGTATTGTGTGAAAATTGGAGAAATGTTTTTTTATATTGTACATGGGAGAATGTATTCCTGTAACATTTTTGTGAAAAGTGTTGTAAAATGTTTAGCAAAAAATAGATCTCTTAATTTATGTTAAAGTATTTTTATTCTTTATTGTAAATTAAAATTTTGTATTTACACTAAAATAAACTTTTTTTTTGTAAACTGAAACATTGTTTAATAAATTTATTTGATGTTTTATATTTACTGAAATTATAGCAAAATGCCTTTAAATAGTTCTTGAAGGAACACATCTGACACTGTTAAGGTACAAAGTGTCTTGTCACTGTAGTGGTACCTTCATGGATCAGATAATGAAGGTGATGAAGGTACAATATTGTATTTGCAGGTTTTAAAAACCAATGGTACATTTTGGTTTTCTATGGTACAAATCATGTCCTTAAAAGGTACAACCTGCAATGGTACAAATTTGTATCTTTGTCTTAAGGTACAGTTCTGTTCCATAAAAAGGCACTGGCCCAGTGACAAGGGTTTGTACCTTCTTTGGTACAACGCTGTACCATTTTTCCTGAGAGTGTAGGGACATCAGAGACTTATTTTACATCTTGTAAAAAGGGGCATAACAGGTCCTCTATAAAACAAGATCAATACAAGGGCTAGAAATAAGACTTTAGCTCTTGACTAGATAAAGAATTTTTGCAGTGAGCATGAATCAACCCAGGACTTCAAATCAAATCAAATGAATTCTACTCAAATGTCCTTGCACTTGTTATGGAAGTTCGACATTACTTCTTCTATCATTGTGTCAATGTTGTATTACATAAATTGAGTGATCTGTCAGCTTTGTCAAGGGTCTATGCAAAACGCTGGCAAATTTATCTGACATTTAAATTTGAATGGTTATTTTATTACAGGGTGTGTCCTGGAACACTGTACGATATATGATCGGTGAGATCCAGTATGGCGGTAGAGTGACCGATGACTATGACAAGCGCCTCTTGAACACATTTGCAAAGGTGTGGTTCAGTGAGAACATGTTCAGCCCTGATTTCCACTTCTACAAAGGCTACAGCATTCCCAAATGCAGTAATGTGGACCAGTACCTCCAATACATCCAGGTAAGTTAGAAGTGTCCAGTTAATCTGCTCAGTCTGGCTCTTTGTTGTCAGGATTTTCAACAGGGTCTTCACTTTAGATCAGCGTTCTCAATCCTAGTTTTCACGCCCTACTGATCTGCATATTTTGCATGTCTCTCTTATTTAACACACCATAATAAATTCACATATCACACAAATCCCACCCTAAAATTCCACTTGGATGAAACATACAGTTGAAAATGTCAAAACTATTAGCCCTCTTGTGAAATATTTGTTCTTCAAATATTTCTCAAGTGATAGTTAATGGAGAAAAGAAATTTTTACAGTATTTCTACTAATATTTTTTCTTCTAGAGAAAATCTTATTTCTTTTATTTTGGTTATAATAAAAGCAAAAACCATTTAAATGTCAATATTATTAGCCGTCTTAAGAACAATTTTTTTAGATTGTCTACAGAATAAACCACTGTTATACAATAGATTGCCTAATTACCCTAACTTGTCCAATTAACCTAGTTAAACCTTTAAATGTCATTTTTTAATGTCAAATACTATGTAGAGTCATCATGGCAAAGATAAAAGAAATCAGTTGTGAGTTCAGAAATGAAATATTAAAACTATTATATTTAGAAGTCGTCTTTGCGTTAAACAGAAATTGGGGAAAAATATACAAGAGGGCTAATAATTTTGACTTCAACTGTATATGCTCCATTCAAACTGAAATCATGAGACTTATTGTCAAATTAGAACAAGCGTCTGAGATGAAAAGAAATGTTGTTGCTGTGCAAGGACTGGGATTGAGAATCGCTGCTTTAGATGGAGGTGAGAAAGGGAGGTAATTAGGGCTCTAATTTAATGATTTAAGCACAAAGTCTAAAGCGCAAGGCACAAAAGCATTAAGGGTGTGTCCGAATCCATATTTTAAGAACAGAAAAGTATGAAAATGTTGTGCTTATTCTCCTATTAAATTAAAAAAACTGACTTATGTCCAAACACACATCCTATTCTTATGCCCTATATGGTGCTGAAGACATCTCCAAAACCCGACAGGTGGACAAATCTAAACTTGTTTTTATTAAAACAAATAAAAACATGCATATAATAAATAATACTGCTAATAATAATAACATTACACAAATGCAAGTTTTCATGAATAAACTGAAAAAAGCCCCCCGACATGAAGAAGGCATACAGGTAGTGTTTTTTATATTTATGTGGAAAATAATATTTTTTGTAACATTTTAATCATTTAATTTTTTTTCACATGTAAAGATATTTGTGTATTTCTATATGTGAGTCCACAAAGCAGCGCATATTGATTTGCGATTTAAACAACGTGGTGCAAAACGTGAAAATGACAGTTGCGCTGGTCTGAAAATAGCAACAAATCGCGCCAAACACGTCTTGCATATTATTGCACCGGGTGTATGATTGTATGATGAGTATATGATGATAATAGTGTTGCTGGATGACAATGCTGATGTGTTACAACACTGTGGGCTTTTGCCTGCTTAGCAAAGTGCCAATAAACGTTCTCAGGAAAATCAGCCAATACTAAGTGACACATTCTCAGCACCCTCTCAAAACGTAAGTTAGGCAGCAGCTTTGTTTAATTCAAAGCTCACAGTGGGAGTGTATGCTAAAATGCATTACATTCACTATTCATGAAACAAGATCTGGCCCAGTGTGTGCATGCTGAAAGTAGGTGATTGTATAAAAAGAGCAAGAAAAATATTTTACAAAAAAATATGCATCTTTATAACTACAGCATTTTATAGATTTTTCTTCACACACACATACACACAGGTTAGTTTTTGTGATTTATGAGGGCTCTCAATATGTATTTTATATTTTATACTGTAGAAAAATTCTTCTTATATTATTATTATACCCCACACCTACCAAATTTAAATGTGAAAAAGTATGATTTTAAACAGATTTAAAATTACAAGAACACAAGGTATGTCTTCATAAACCATCTCATAACCTAGGTCATACCCATGTCATTATACAAATTTGTGTCCTCATAAATCACATAAACAAGCACACACATGCATAGTTAAAAGGCTGATTCATCAGCACTAAAAATAGTACAGCTAGATCAATACCACATACATACACCACCTCATAATAGTAATTTGAGTGCCGAGAGGGTCGTAGCCAGCCTCCTGATGGCCTTATTTTTGTTGTACATTAAAGGCAGTGAGTCACATAAAGCAGCAAGAGAAATCGTACAGCTGCCGGCAGAGTACGGCAGATCTTTATTCTGTCTGAGCTGATTGTGATGGATGTTTTTAGCCCCAACTCACAGCAGGATTATCCTCTCAGATTCAATGACAAACATGGTTCTAGGAGCCGATCTGTGCACTCGACGGCACCATACACACTGCAGCATTGTTCACTGTGTAACACACAATGCGCTTATCAACATTTGTGAATGAAACTGCACACAAAAGCATTAAAAAAACACATGTCCTACTTGCATTTTTCAGCTGTGAAGCAGGCAAATGCATTCTCTAAGCATAATTTATTTACAGGAAGCTTTTGTGCTGAATGGAAAATAGCATGAATGTGTGTATAATGTGAGATGATTGTTACACAACTCACAAATCATAAACAACGATTGAGAAATGTGGGAAAACATGCATCCATTTATAAAACCCAGCTAACAATTTTGTGCTTAATAGACTTCTAATAGACATCTAAACATAGACACCTTGGCTAAAACAAGGCTAAACTTGGGCTGTCAGTGAAAATCTAAAAGACATCTAAGAATAGTCCAAAACTAGACTAGTCGTCAAATAGACCGATTAGACAGACTTTATATGTGTAGTCATTCATTTCTGTTTATTTGATGACTAGTCTAGTTTTGGCCTATTCTTAAACGTCTATTAGATTTACACTGACAGCCCAAATTTAGCCTTGTTTTAGCCAAGATGACTATGTTAAGACGTCTATTAGACATCTTTTAGACATCTTTAAAAAAACAACAAAACAAAAAAGCTTGCTGGTAACTATTACAAAAAGCTTTAGCTTTTTATAATGAGCTACCATAATAGTTTTTTACATCATGTGAAAGTTGATTACAAGACATGGTTTACTTGTAATGTTTAGAATATTTAAAATTTAGAATCCAAATACTGCACTGATTACTTGACTTTGTGTGAATTGGAAGTTGCCAAGACTTTTAAGTATGTTGTTGTACGTCCAACTGAATGGAGTATTGAGGGGCGGAGCTTTCTTTTTGCGCATCATTCCTTCATAGCAATCTAACGGTAGAGGGGTGTGGTTAAGAATATTGTGGCTGAAGCTGTCAAACTGAAGGACTGCCACTTCAAACACGGAAGCTAATGCTCAAATTCTGATCGAAAATTACCTTTTTTTTCAGTGGATTAATTTACATGGATTAATGGTTCACCTACAGAATATTTATATTGCACATTTCATACACAATGGTAATTCAAAGCGCTTTACATAAACAGGAATGACGGAAACAAGTAAGAAAATAAAATAACAAAGAATAAAAATTATTAAAAAGAGATTAAAATTTGTTAAAACAGGTTTTACAATAATGAAAAAGAAAAGAAGGACATAATAGTGCGATCTGTCGGATGTAGCACAGTGCGCATTCAGTAAAGGAACAGCTAAACAGATGTGTTTTCAGTTTTGATTCAAATGAGCCTAATGTTGGAGCACATCTGATCGTTTCTGGAAGCTGATTCCAGCAGCAGGGGGTGTAGTAGTTGAAGGCAGATTCACCCAGCTTTGACTGAACTCTTTAAATTTCTAATTTATTTGATCCTAATGATCTGAGGGATCTGTTGGGTTTGTATTCAGTGAGCATATCTGTAATGTATTGACGTCCAAAGCCATTTAGTGATTTATAGACAAGTAGTAATACTTTAAAATCTATTCTGAATGTAACTGGAAGCCAGTGTAAAGACCTTAGGACAGGTGTGATGTGCTCTGATTTTCTGGTTCTGGTCAGAATCCTGGCAGCAGCATTCTGGATGAGCTGGAGCTGTCTGACTGTCTTTTTGGGAAGGCCAGGGAGGAGTCCATTACAGTAATCCGCCCTACTGGTGATAAAAGCATGAACAAGTCCTTACTGGAAACAAAGCATCAAATTCTTGTGAAGTTTTTGGAATAATTATATGCTGATTTAGTTACTGCTTTGACATGACTACTGAAACTCAGATCTGACTCCAGAATAACACCAAAAATTGTAATATATCTCTGCTTTTAAAGGGATTGACTTTACTTACAGTGAGTAAACATGTTTACTTGCTGTAAGTAAAGTCAGCTTGTACGGATCTCTTGGCTCTCATGAGCTTACATTTGGAAAGCTGGGCAACAAATATGTCATTGAGTAAAATTAATCTAAAACTAAACTATATAATCTAAAACTAAATACAATGCTTAGCTTAGCACAGATCTCTTTTTTAAATTCATATTTTTAGTTTCTGGGTTACAATCCTCAATTAGAATACCTGAATATATAAAAGTTAAGGAAATATTTATAAAGGTAAAGGAAAATATTTTAAATGCTTTTAATAGGCTTTTTGTAACGGCTGGTTTAACATCTGAGGATAACAATTCTGAAGAACATAAAATAGAAGATATTGTTGAATTATGGGCTCCTATTCAGCCCTTTAGTTCTACTCCAGTTTTAGTTACTCAAGCTCACAAAGCTTTAATGAATTTATATTGTTAAAAAATAAGCAGGGACAGTAATATATAGAACCTTACTTTTTAAAGATTACATCAAATTACATAGCTGAACCAATAACTGCTATGCTTAATTTATGTTTAAGCTCAAATGCAATTCCTCAAGCATGGAAATCAGCTATGACTTTTGCTCTATTAAAGGGGGGAGATCCCTCTGAATTAGATAATTAAAGACCGATTTCATGGCTATCAGATATTTCTAAAGCGTTTGAATCTCTAATCTATTAAAGATCTATTTTAGCTCCAATTTTATTTTCACTTTACATAAATGACCTAAGTCAAGAGATAAACACAGCTAAAAACCATTTATATGACAATGACACTGTTATTTATACTGTTGCACAGTCTATGAATCAAGCCATAGAGCTGTCACAAGACTCCTTTTGGTTACTGTAACATTCACTGCTGAAACTGAAGTTGGTTTTAAATGCACAAAAAACTAAATATATGATTTTTAATTGCAGTTGTATGAAAATAAACGTTTTTCCTTCTTTGTCTGCAGGGTCTCCCAACATATGACACCCCTGAGGTTTTTGGCCTTCACCCAAACGCAGACATCACTTACCAAAGCAAACTTGCCAAGGACGTACTAGACACAATCCTGAGTATCCAACCAAAGGACAGCTCCACTGGAGGTGGGGAGACCAGGGAGGCCATTGTGGGTCGGCTAGCAGATGACATGTTGGAGAAACTGCCTCCAGATTTTGTTCCATTTGAGGTGAGGCTTCAGACTGAGCTACTGTGATGCAGCAAAATCGCATACGGTTGATGTAGAGCTCAGAGCCCAATGGGAGCAAATGGCCTTTGCTGTTTGGAAGCTTGAGTCCTGAGGGGACATTCTCAGGGTTGACGGATGGTGCTGAGGTCACAGATTGCCTGCACTAATGCGTTTTTATGGGGGTGGAGGGGCTCGCAAATGTTCTAACACTAAACTGTAGGTGCCTTTGAGACATATAGGCAGTAATTGGCTGCTACTCCCCTCTGATTATCTACCAATTAACAAGGCAGCAGGAAAAAAGCGTGCCTTAGGGTGCATGAGGGCTTTTTGTTTTCATTATCTCTCATGGCTGACGGCAGAGAAGCAGATTTGTCTCAGTCATGAGCTTTCCTAAAATATTTAAAACTCAGTGATGAAAAAAATCATCATGCACTGCTTGTTGGCAGTTTTAAAACTCAATTATTAAGAGCAATAGAGAAAAATGAATATTTTCTGCATGTAAATAAAACATTGCGTCCCCTGTAGTGACCTCATCACCTACCGTTCTGGGGTGTGTTTTCCAAAACCATCATTAGCCAACTAAGGTCGCAAGTTCTGTTGTTGCAAACATAGTTCGTTGATTTGCCGTTTCCCAAATCCATCGTTCCAACGAACATTGCAAACTTGTGCACTTGCAACTACGCCTCTTGAGCTGTAGTTAGAAACATAGTTCCTGGCTGTGTTCTATTCCTACTTATCCTCCTTATGCCCTATTCATTTAAAACATTCTAACATTCAAAGTTGGAATGAATAAAAATAAAAAAGCAATAAAATCATCACTTTTAGGTGTAATTTGCTTTCAAAGTATTTTTACAGTTCAGTTTTAGCAATCTTCATGTTTACAATTGTGCTCCCTTCGCAGTGCACTTTGAAAACATTGATGTCATTTTGAAAACAGCCTCATGACGAAAGCTGTAGGTGACCTATTATTTAAAAGCGGAATTTATGTTACGTCTCCGAAGCTTGTGAAAACGAAAAACATAGCATACGTTAATGCTTTAATTTACAGTGGGTTATTAAGTATCTGTACTGTATATGAATGGGCCAGTTGGTTAGAACTTTCTGCTGTGGTTTACATGTGTCAAGTTGTAGGTAGTTCAAAAAATATATATAAATAAACAATATCCTACTTAATAATAATCATCATCTTAAAATTATTAATATTATTATTAAAGTAGGATTTTTTAAATTTCCTAATAAATTATGAATATTAAATTTTATAATAAATAGCCTCATTATTTATTTATTCTATTTGTTTATATGATTTATATATGATATTAGAATATGTGTTAGCTTTTGTAAGTGATTTTATGTTTTAGAATAGAATATGTAGTATTCTCTATAATATTAGTAAAGCAAACAAAGGCCCTATATGTGCCGTTTACACATATTTCAATTAATATGGAAAGCGAGTGCATGTTTTTTTACCAAAACTAATATTGGATTTTATTTTAAATGCGTGTTTGTGTAAAACAATATAACTTGCACAAAGAAATGATTGGGTTCTTCTAATATCTTTAAATCTTTAATAAATAATCGAATCCTGCAATGTGACACTTGCAGATACACACATTGCGATATCGATGCTCAAACGATATATTGTTCAGCCCTATACCTGCGTAAACATTCTTTTATACAAACCTAACAGATCACTAAGATCTTTAGGATCATCTAAACTAGAAATTCCAAGAGTTCAGTTAAAGCAGGGTGAATCAGCCTCCAGCTACTATGCCCCTCACTGCTGGAATCAGCTTCCAGAAATGATCAGATGTGCTCCAACATTAGGCACATTCAAATCAAGACTGAAAACACATCTGTTTAGCTGTGCCTTTACTGAATAAGCACTGTGCTATGTCCGACAGATCGCACTATTATGTTTTTCTCTTCTTTTTTATTCTTTTATAACCTGTTTTAACACATTTGATCTGTTTTTTATCAGTTTTTTTAATCATTTTTATTATTATTAGTTTTTTTTTTCTTATACTTGTCTCTTTCAATCCTGTTTATGTAAAGCACTTCGAATTGCCACTGTGTATGAAATGTGCTATAGAAATAAGCTTGCCTTGCCTTGCCTAAGTAGGTCAACTGCCAGTGATTTATAATATTAGCAGATCATCTGCTTAATATGAGAGTCCTCCAACAAACATTCTACTAATTATTATCAACTATTATTCGATTAATCCTAAACACTCTATTAATGCTTTACTAATACTTTAATGAAAGTTAGCTGATTACAAAGTTACTTATAGTCAACAGAAGATGGGTTTTACAACTGCTTGTATTAGCTTGACATATTGTCCAGACATGCAGATCCCTAGATCATGGTGGTGGAAAAGCATTACGGTACAGTATACACATACAGTAAAGTATGCCAGATGTCACTCTTTTAGCAATCTTGCATATGTAACTTGGACCACAAAGAAGCTTTTTTGCTCACACTTGTTCTTAGTGTTTTTCCAAGATGTTTTTCCACATTAAGACCCAGGTAATTTACACTGCTGCTGAGCAGAGTGAATGTGTCAAAATAACATCTGACATTAGATGACACTTAATGTACTTGCAAGTCATAAAAAAACGTTACATTAAAGTATTAAAAGCATCAAATCCTATTTGCTACTTTCCATAATTTCTCCCTCCTACTGACATTATTGTAGTTGCTGTTGTGTTTATCATACAGCTCTTTGTGTTCAAACACCAATGGAAAAAAAGCTGCTCCACATTCTTATTGCTTTGGTGCTTCTTCTTCGTTGAATGAAATAGAAACTGTGCTCGCCTAGAGCATTTTACGCTTGAGATCTTCCCAGTCAAAAAAGTGTTTATTTTTTTTAAATTATGATTTTATATCTGTCATTTTGCGCATTGGTGTGCACTATCAAATTTGGACCCTTTGATTAGTCATGAGGTGTTATACATCGGCGAAAAGTATTTTTCTTTTATTCCAAAAATCATTATAATATTTAGTAAAGTTCATTTTCTGTGAAGATATTTTGTAAATTTTCTACTGTAATTATTTTAAAAACTCTGTTTGATTAGTTATATGCTTTACTAAGAATTTAATTTAATTACATTTTAGACAAATTTATGTATTTTTTTCATTATTTAGACTCTCAGATTCAAATTTTTTAAAGCTTATTTATTTAGCTTTCAGATTATGTATAAATCTCAATTTCCAAAACTTATGACACAGCATCATATTGGCTGTGTCTGAAATTGCATACTTCCATACTATATAGTACGTTAAAAACAGTATGCAAGCAGAGTAGTATGGCTGAATTCGTAGTATTCACAAAACAGGAAACGATAAGTACCTGGATGACCTACTACATCCGGTAAGATTTTGAAGTGTGCATCTGATGGACGCTACACTATCCCATGAAGCCAAGCGAGAGACTTTATGGAAGTGAAGTGAAGGAACTGATGCCTGTAGGTCTTGTGATAATGACAAATGGCAGACGTAATACATCCTGATTTCTATTCATACTGTATAGAAGGTACTATTCTAATGCTTGTATAGTAAATTAAAATTCAAATGTAGTACATATTTGAGTAGTAGGCGATTTCTGAAGCAGCCTGTAACTCCAGCAGCTCCAGGCACATGAACAAAAATCCATAACATAAAAAAGTACATAACTTTTTTAAATGACTATTTTTAATATTTTGGATCATGGTCACATATTGTTTCCATTACCTGACTAATATTAAGTACAGCAAGTTCTTTATTGAAAGACGTGTTGCAATAATTGAAAAAGCATAAGCAAACGAATTATGCCTTCATGGTCAAAGTACTGTCTTTTGGATGTTATGTCTTATAGGGCTTCTAAGCACAAGTAAATAAAAAGTCCTTCATTATTCATTCCATCCAGGTCAGAGAGAGACTGATGAGCATGGGTCCACTTCAGCCCATGAACATATTTCTGCGGCAGGAGATTGATCGCATGCAGAGAGTTATTGTTCTGGTCAGAAACACGCTGAGTGACCTGAAGCTTGCCATTGATGGAACCATCATTATGAGTGAGAACCTGCGAGATGCACTAGACTGCATGTACGATGCCCGGATACCTGCACGCTGGAAAAAGGTCAGCGGTCATTTCCCATGTGTAAAATGTATAGCACATACAGTAAACACAACAAAAATGCCAACATTTGTGAAGCATAGTAGCTGCTAATGCTAGGGTCCAATTTAGTTAATGAGCAGGAAATTTCAGTCACTGATTGGTAGCTGTAACTTATTTTTTACATTTATGCTACTTTGTGACGTGTGTAGAAATGTATGTGACCTTTCTTATGGTAAAAGCATATGTGTGCTGTAATAATGCACCAGAGAAATATTGCACAGTTTTTGAGTATTTATAGACAGATGCTGAGGTGGAACAGCCAACTATACTATACTATACTATACTATACTATACTATACTATACTATACTATACTATACTATACTATACTATACCATACCATACTATACTGTACTGTACTATACTATTCTATACTATACTATACTATACTATACTATACTATACTATACTATACTATACTATACTATACTATACTATACTGTACTATACTATACTATAATATACTATACTATACTATACTTTACTATACTATACTATACAAGTAATAACTTACTATTGCAAAGTAAAATGTCCTTTTAAATATAACTAAAAATAATACAAATTAGTATTTTAAGGAACATAAAAAACATTTTATGGTTCTTTAAGAGTTCTGTTTCTTGCACATAACTTTGTAAGTCCATGCAGCTGCCAGTCACTGAATCATTGTATTAGTGAACTATTTGCCTAATATTGAATAGCTTTGAGTTTAAGTTTAACAACTTCATTAATCACTTAAATTAGGGCAGTAGCGTCATACAACGAACACATAAAGAGACAAATCACTCACAAACAATATTAAAAAACACAATCGAGCATGCTTCATAATAACTTCATAAATAGTACTACAACAAACATAGGAAGGACCATATATTATTCATTCATTTTCTTTTCGGCTTATTCCCTTTATATATCCGGGGTCACCACAGCGGAATGAACTGCCAACTTATCCAGCACATTTTTACACAGCGGATACCCTTCCAGCCGCAACCCATCTCTGGGAAACATCCACACACACTCATTCACACATACACTCATACACTACGGACAATTTAGCCTACCCAATTCACCTGTACCGCATGTCTTTGGACTGTGGGGGAAACCGGAGCACCTGGAGGAAACCCACGCAAACGCAGGGAGAACATGCAAACTCCACACAGAAATGCCAACTGAGCCGAGGCTCAAACCAGCGACCCAGCGACCTTGCTGTGAAGCGACAGCACTACCTACTGTGTAGGTTGTAAAGCTTTATTACCTCAGGAACAATAGTTAACTTATATCTTTTAGAAGAGCATTTAATGTTTCTAAACCTTCTTCCAGAGGACAACAGAACAACAAAAAAAAAGGCTTCAGAGGGTGGGAATCATCTCCTATCACACTTTGAGTTTTCTTTATCATTTTCTGTTCATGTAACTCTGCTAGGCTCCGCAAAGGCAATTTTGTCTCCAAACGGAAAGTGAGGAGAACCCGCATAAAAAAGGAAAAGCTTAATATACTCTCAATATAGGTAGTATAAAAAGTTCTCAGTATATTTGTTTCTACACAGAAAAAGTTGTGTTTCCTAAGAACATACATTCTCTGATGCACTTTTTTAGTAACACTTTCTGAGTTCTGCTGGAACTTTAATGTGGTATCAAAGATTGTGCAAATATACTTATATTCCTGTACCCTTACTTGTTTTCTATTAAAATACACCGGTTTCACCTCTGGGGCATTTTTCTTAAATAAATTACCATTTCTTTTGTTTTTTATGTTCAGTTGTAGTTCAGCTTCTTTGTATCACTTAAAAAAACTCATTATGATAATCACTGTCATTACAATCTGTATTTGTTAACAAGTATAAAAAACTGTGTAATCAGCATAATTGAATATATGGCAATTGTCCTTAGTGCTGCAACATTCATTTGTGCACAATATAAAAAGAATTGAGGACATTTCACATTTGAGTTTGGTATTTTAATGGTCTTCACACAGGGCATTCTACTATAAACTATTGTTTGTTGTTAAAGGAACATTCCACGTTTTTTTTGTCTTTTCAAATAGACTCATTTTACATCTCACCTAAGAGTTAACCAGTTGAGTTTTACCATTTGTCAATTCATTCAGCCAGTCTTCGGGTCTTGCGCACTATTAGCTTAGCTTAGCATAGATCATTTAATTAGATTAGATTGTTAGCATTTTTACTTAAATGACAAAAGAGCTTTGAGAATTTTCCTATTTAAAGCTTGACTCTTCTGTTACATCATGTATTAAGACTGAGAGAAAATGTTGTAAAATAAGCCTATTTTCAAAAAAAGAGGAGTGTTCCTTTAAGAGATGTGATTAGGTTATTGGATTGAAAAACCATTGCACAGTTTTGAATGCTTAGTTAAAACAGCTTTAAATAACACCTTACCTCACCTGCAGCCCAGCAGCACAACAGCTTTATTTAACTCTGCAGTTCATATGCTACTCAAGCTGAGCTAATCATGCGCTAATTGAAAATACCGCCTGCTGAATAACAATCAGGCTGTAACTTACTCTGTGTGCGTGTTGATGTAAATTTAAAGGGTTGCTTTAATTTGTTATACCCTGCTATATATATATATATATATATATATATATATATATATATATATACACTATATATATATATACAGTCTCCTCAAACCAATGACATCCTGTAATAAACAGACAGAAATTACTATATATTAAGTTATTATATAAATTACATAAATACAAATATTATACTGTATAACGTATTACAATTAAATATCCTTATGTTTAATGATCTTTAATTATCTTAAGTTATTTAAAAAGCTTGTGTTTTGGTTGATTCATTTTCAGACATGTGCCAATTGCCTCAAAATCTCTGTGAGATCTGGATTCACTAAGTATTACTCAGTTTCTATTTGCGTGTGTGTCTGTCTGTCTGTATACAGGCCTCATGGGCTTCCACTACACTGGGGTTTTGGTTCACGGAGTTGCTAGAGCGGAACAGACAGTTCCACTCTTGGATTTTTGAGGGGCGACCCAACTGCTTTTGGATGACAGGCTTCTTTAACCCACAGGGCTTTCTGACAGCTATGAGACAGGTGAGTTACTATCACACAAACACTTCTATTAAACTTACAATTGTACATTTCCCTCCTAATCTGTGTTCCTCACTAAAAAATTTAAATTATGTCTTTTATGCAATATTTAACCATATAGGGGCCGGATTTAGTAACAGCTTGCACCAGCACAAGCTGTCTTTTGGAATTAAAACAGTATTGTAGGTATTTACTAAATGTGTGCAGCAAGTATAGTGCTGAACAGGCCTGAACACAGCTAGTTTTGGACCTGATGTTATTGAATATGCATTTGTAGGAGTTCTAAAATCTGCATTTGATGCAGACATTATGGGAGGGGAATATTTAAATTTTTTCCACGTATTTATTTGTAATTCCAGAAGAACACATTATCCGAACATATTGCTTGCCAAATGTGTCATTTTTAATTTAAATTAAAAGACTACTTGAAAAATAAAAAATAGGGTGAGTCATGCAATACCAGCGCAATCTTAGTTCGATCAAACTGCATGTGATCTGTTGTCCTTGCTCCTGAACTCTAAAAATACGAACACATGTCAAAATCTCACATAAATACAGTCAACTATGGCTTACTGTAAGGAAATGTAAGGCGTGCGAGTTGAGCACATGGATGCTTTCCAGATTTCAAGTCTTTCATCTTTGCATGTAAAAGGCTTTTGTCGTTGTGTTTTAGTCACTTATATTTAGCTTGTCTATTTTGTGAATATGCACATTCTTTGGCCAAATAAAAGAAAAAAATAAATAGTTTAATGTATTAATAATACCTTTGTTTAGTATGTGTATCATAGCTTATTAAATAACTACATTTAAAGTAGACTAACTTTGACATCGTGAATATTATTTTCATAGCACACCCCCTGCTTCCCCTAAATGTGTGTTCCTCCATGACTGGCATATGCACAATTCTCCTATTTTTGGCGTTTTTATATGCTGGGTTTACACCAAATGCAAAGAGAACATTCGCATCGTTTTATTAACTCTTCACTTCATTCAGTCGGATGAATGTTTTTATTTGCGTGAGTGAGAAGAAAAACATCCAGTGAATCTAGACATGGATAATACTACTTTTGCTGCTTTGTACTTGTTGTTAAAGTTCCCCAAAATGCCGGAATGGCAAATGCCAATGAGTTTAGGTTAATGGCACCATCTAGAGCAGAGGTGTCAAAGCCAATTACTGGAGGGCTGCAGCTCTACACAGTTTGCTCCAACCCTAATTAAACACAGCTGATCCAAATAATCGAGGTGTTTAAAAGAATCTTGAACACCTTGATTAGTTGGATCAGCTGTGTTTGATTATAGTTGGAGCAAAACTGTGCAGAGCTGCGGCCCTCCAGTGATTGACTTTAACACCTATGATCCAGAGTCACGCAAAGAGTCGCCCCTGTTTGCGTGTTTGTATTTACTTTGTATATAACTTTGGCCCCATTGACACTGATGTGTTTTAGTTTTAAAACTGCATTTTTGAATGAAAATGATCCACGTCCACACTGGCGTTTCAGCTAGCGTTTCTGAAAAGCTCTCTGTCCACAATACACCACTGAAAACGCACATCACGTGACCACACACACACTCAGGCAAGCGCTGCAGCGTATGCAGACGTCTAAGCTTCAGGCAGTCAGCCGGTGCTGAGAGCACAACTCCCCAGGTGAAGGCAGCACACATCGGACAGTTCATCAAGGATCTACTGCTGGATCTCATCTCACTATAGTTGTTAAACTTGATATTTACTTCATCTTGTCTATAATGACATATTCCCTGATATTGGTCTTTTGAATCTATTACTTGTTTAATTAATGTAACCACGTACAGTGATTCTGCATGTTTGACTGATTTATTGTCTTTATTTCCTATATTGTATAGACTATCAAAACTGATATTCAGCTAAAAAAAAGGCTTCTTTTTGTTATAAATATTCATACAGTGAAGATGACGGCCATATTAATATGTAGCTACACGATGCCTTAACATTTTTGTTGTCTGTTAATATCAAAATGAAAATAGACAGTTTCTTTTATCATGTTTTTATTTTATCGTAAAGACAGTGAAACAACATAACCAGATGAGATTGACGTAATAAAGTACACTGTTCCTTTTGAAGATTTACCCGACGTGTCCTCTGCAGTTTGTTTTCCATATCAAACTTGCAAAGTCTGAACTTACAAGGAAAGGATTCAAGACAGAACTTTTTTGTACTTTATATAGAGAAAAAGCCTCAATCGGGTAGCAAATGTCTGCAGCCACGCTTCCGATTTCAGATGTCTTCATTTTCCCCCATCCACAGTGACCTGGAACAGCAGTGTTCTAAAAAAAAACAGCCTCTTCAGCATTTTCAGAAAACTTCATTTTTGGGGCTCGAAATCTCCAGGGTAGTGTGGATGGAAGGAGCAAAAGTTATGCATTTTAAAACTAAAAAGTATTAGTGAAAGTGGGGCCTTAGTATCGCAAATACTTAATTCCGCATTTGGTGTGAACCCAGCATTAGAGGCAATTATGTCAAGTTGCAAACATTAAACTACAGAGTCTAATGCTTCACCACATGTGAGAAACGTTGCTGTTAATTACTAGCTGATAAAATATAAACAAATAAAAACATGTGCACATTAATACAACATATGGCAATAGCTGTGTTGGCCTTATTAGAGGACATTGCTAATGGCAGAATCTGAAGGGAAAGAGTTTTTAGGGACCACAATGATTTTCTGGCCAACCATACTGTTTCTGATTTCCAAGGGCTATCCTTTTGGAGCTCTTTGCTGAATTGGGTCCAAATTAAGAGAGCAAGCAGCCATGTAGGCATAACCCGTTCCCGTATGTCCTTTCCAAACAGCTGACCGCACAGTTGAGCCATGCAGTGCCAGCTGTATGGGACAGGATCATCCACATGTCTGCCAGGGGTATAAGGCTCCTATACAGTTGACTGGTCTAAATTGAAAATGCAATTTGATAGCCTTTTTCTAATGTAATCAGTGATGGTCTGCACATACTGCTATATAGGCGTCATCTGAAGATTTTAAATGTTTACTGGACATATTTCTATTCAATAGCTGTGCAGATAATTTGCACAAATGCACCTAACAAATATTGTGGAAAGGTGGGTGTTTGATAGCACCTTATGTGTTATTGGTGACAATTTATTAGCCTTTTGTGTATTATAATCTTTCTGAATTGTAATCATAAGCTATGAGAATTGTATCTTTTTTCTTGTCATTTAAATATTGCCAACAGTTATATTTGATCTATAGCATTTCCTTTTTTTTTCTGCGATATGTTTTTTTGTGATTTGTAATGTATCATACTATATGTCATGTAAAGCCTGATGTGTCAAATGTTACATAAACAACTAATTTATTATTTATTTTATTATTTGCGTGTAAATGTTCAATATTTTATTTGTTTATTTGAAATTTGCTATTTCATATGTCAAGCTTTATAAGGTTGAATTCATTTTTTGTCCATGTCTGATCCATTTCAGATGCTACAATCTGCTTTGGTTTTATTAATGTTCTACCCAGATTACGAAAACATTCTGTAATAATTCTGACATACACATCTTTCTAAATACTTTCGGAGTGGCAGATTATTCTCAAAAAACAGTGAGTTTAGAGATGTTTTAGGCTTTGAAGGAAACTGTTCAGTGGGGTGGGATCTGGCTAATGTCTTGGGGGTAAACAGCTTGCAAGAAACAGGATTGTTTTAATTAGAGCTGGGCATCCGTCCTGCTTTTCTATTCTCAGCTGTATTTCGCTGCCAACACCTGCAGCTCTGAGAATAAACTTAGGGAGAGAGCCCAGACATTCCAGATCAATTCCAGCTAAAATGCTCCTTTCTTTCTTTCTTTCTTTCTTTCTTTCTTTCTTTCTTTCTTTCTTTCTTTCTTTTTTCTTTCTTTCTTTCAGCCAATTTTTTGGGTCTAGCAGGAGCACTTTTAGCTTAGCTTAGCATAAATTATTTTATTGGATTAGACTATTAGCGTCTTGTTAAAAAAATGACCAAAGATTTTGTATATTTTTCCTATTTAAAGTTTGACTCTTCTGTAGTTACATTGTGTGCTAAAAATGTATTTCTATTTTCTTGGCCAATATGTCTAATTCAGTGTTGGCAGTAGCTACTACATTTCTCAGTAGCGTGGTGCTACTTTATAAATTCAATAGCTTTTCAGTAGCGAAGCTATTTTTTTAGTCAAGTAGTGCAGTAGCGTCCACACAAGCTACATTTACTGATCGCAGATCAATAAGTGATCAACAAGATCGCAATTCAATAAATGAATCCATATGATGCCAAGAATGATGATTTCTTCTTCTTCTGACTGAGATGATGACTGAGGGAGAGGAGTTCTATCTCCTCTCCCTCAGTTTACTGTAGTAAAGGCTAAAGTATATTATGGAAATTACTATTATTTCATGATAGTTATTAATGATACTACAGTATGTATGTTAGTGTAATTTAATGCTTATTCCTAAATATTTCCCTTTACTATACATTACTATAGTATTTTAAATGCGTAACACCTGGTTTTATTGGATTTTTTGTTTTTGCTGTTATATACTATAATGTGATTCTGCAAATTTTATAATGTGTTTCTTTTGCAAATTAGCTTTCAGCTTAGCTTGCTACATTTTCCAGGGTGTAGCTTTTAGTGTAGTTAAGCTACATTTTAAGTAGTGTAGCTAATAGCTTAGCTCACTACATTTTTCAAGTAGCTTGCCCAACACTGGTCTAATTATACTCTCATTCCGATATAATAATCAAGGAATTTTGCTGCCACAGGTGCAATGATATTACACAGCACCTGAAAATAGTCCTCATATTTAGTGCTGTCTCTGAAATTGCCCTTTATACCCTCATTCACTATTCCCCACATTAGTACACACTGTAAAAATTTTAAGTCAGTACAACAACAACAAAAAAAAACAATCTTTATTTCCTTTCATTTTTTCTCATGTACTCAACATTTTTTTTTCACCTTTAATTGATAGGACAGTAGAGAGTATAGACAGGAAAGCGCGGGGAGAGGGGTAGGATAAACATAGGACCTCGAGGTGGGAATCGAACTCGCACTAACCACTGGTGCCGACTTGTACTCAACTTTTAAAAACCTCAGTTGTACTGACTTAAAATGTCTGAAGTTGAGTGAACAAAAAAACTCTTGTGGAAATTGGTACTAAGAAATAATACATTATCAGAACAAACAAACATAGTTCAACTGAAAAAAAACAACCTAAAACAGAGACAAATGTTAACAAAACGTTTAGTAGACACAGAATTACAAACAGGACAGGAGATAAAACAACAATAATGGTAAACAAGACAAGACAAGCAAAATTCAAGCACTCAGTACACCGGAAGGCATGCTGTTTTGTTTGTGTTTTGCTGGTTGATAAATCATTCAGATGGATAAGTTAACTCTTAGCGAGCTATCTGTTATTAATGAAACAAAGTATTTTGATTTCTGCCATGTAAACAAATGATACTTTAATTAAATAAAACATTTCTTAAGAAAATTACACCTCTATAATTCTGATGTGGAAGCCATCTTGTGATCAGACATGGAAATTAATTTGGTATGTGAACTCTCACAGTGCATTATGGGTATTTTTTAGCTGTTGAGTGCACATGGGTTGTACACTCATTATTGTGGTGCATTGTGGGATCGATTGAGTGCATATCATAATGTCCACTATGGTTTCGGACACCACTATAAATGGCTCCTCCTTCAAATAGTGCACTATTTAAAGGCAAAGAGCACGATTTCACATACAATCTAGCTAATCTAGACTCCATGGTTGCAGGACATGCTCCGTCTGCTGTGATATTACTTCATATTATCACTGCAAATTATTGAATCTCTTTGGTTATTTTTGATTGTGATGCTATGGTCTAATCCAATTCAATAATCTATGCCAAGTTCTTTGGTTATTTTTGATTGTGATGCTAATGGTCTAATCCAATACAATAATCTATGCTAAGATAAAAATGCTACTGCTAGACCCGAAATAAGCTGAATAGATTCAAAAAGGGTAAAACTCAACTGTTGAAAAGTAGGGCAGTTATAAAATTAACCTATTTTTAAGAAAATGTTTCTAAATGTGTTTAATGACCTGCTTTTTTGTGTACATTATGAATGACTAATATTACCTTATTTTAACAGGATGGTTTCAGATTTTAATTTATATTGAATTTTGATGTAAAAATCTGTTACAAGCACATCTGCACATTAATCATATCACTAACTTGACAGGAGATCACTCGCGCTAACAAGGGGTGGGCACTGGACCGTATGGTTCTGTGTAATGAAGTTACAAGATGGATGAAGGATGACATCACGCAGCCTCCTGCAGAAGGGGTATACGTCTATGGTCTCTACCTTGAAGGGGCTGGCTGGGACCGCAGGAACTGCAAACTCATTGATTCCAAACCAAAAGTGCTCTTTGAGATGATGCCTGTGATCAGGATGTATGCTGAGAACAATGGTGAGTGTTTTTATTTGTTTTATACTTCAACTTAATCTGCTCCAAAGGCAACACACATTTAGAAGAACAGGAAAGAAAACCATTTTATAAATAAATGAGAGAAACCCAACTTTTTTTATTAAAATGTGCTGACAGCAGGTTTAACATTAGGTTAAATTAAAGAATATCTTAGCTCAAACTGTATGAAAATTTATAAATATAAGCCTATTACAGGAGTGGGACAAAATATTGATATGTTGATTTCTCACAACATTTCCAGCTGCTATACATTATTGATAATACTTCATATGCCAAGCATAGATATGTATTTAAATGTACAAAATATTGAAATTAATTAGTCTTGAACTGCAGCCGATTACTGCTTTCACTGTAGTATACCCATACTTTCCATAATGGCAGATGCATCTATTTCATGTAAACCACTGACAGATGCTCTATTAAAATGATGAAAATCTCAGACATATGGCTACACTCTTCTGTCCAAGCTGGCTTGAAGGTATCTTTGTCTTTCGACATCCCAACTCTCCCACAAGCTTTCATGAGTTTCTCCCTCACAGACTCACTTTCACTTTGCTAGATCATTCCATAAAGGATATTGCATGCACCTGCAGTTATATGGAATATGCACTAAAAACGATTACATTCCACTACATTTTCTATTAGATTAATGGTAAGCTGCTTTAAGTAGTTGGTCATAGACATTTCGGGCCCAATCATACACCCGGTGCAATAAGGAGCAAGACATGTTTGGCGCTAGTTGTTGTTATTTTCAGACCAGCGCAACCCTAATTTTTAGGTTGTTTAAATAGCAAATCCATTTGTGCTACTGTGTGGAGCCATGGGTGTGCCGGTCTAGATAGGAGGTGTGTTAAGGTTCGTTTTGGCGCAATGCTGTTCACTGATTTCACTGAGCAACTGAAAGCTGGTCTAAAGTCCAGCGCAGAGCGCTTTAGTTATGTACCTATGCAGGTCCAAAACTCTTACACATTGCTTAAGACACACAGGAGTTACAGCAATACACAAATATCTTTTCATTTGAAAAAAAATCATAATTATAATGTTTAAAAAATTGTTCTACATATATATGAAACCCACTACCTAAAATGCCTTCTTCATATCAGGTTTTTTTTTTTTCAGTTTATTCATGACAGTTTGCATTTGTATAATGTTATTATTATTATCTGTATTATGTATTATATGCATATTTATATTTGGTTGAATAAAAGCAAGTTTAGATTTGTCCACCTGTTGGGTTTTGGAGGCGCATGCATCACCATATGAGGCATAAGAATAGGACTTGTGTTTGCATATAACTCAGTTTTTTGACCATACTTTGATATTATTGTTCATTTATTTGATTTCTGGATATTAAACTGCATTTAGAAATAGTTTTGAAACAAATCTTTGTGCTTTACAAACTAAATTAAATATGTAGGCTAATGAATGTCTTCAGTGGAGTGTGTACAACACCGTTTCCTTATCCAGGAAAGTAAAGGAGTAAATTAAAGAGTAGTGGTAAAGGAAAGAAAAAGTAAAGAGGCAGAATAGAGGAGACTTGTTCTTTATCCTCACGCTGCAGATGGTTTGTTTAACTGTTTTCTCGCTAGTGAAGTGTTCAGTTTTTCCACTTACAAAGTCCGCCATGTAAATAGCAAATGCACTGTGGCATGACAATTGACTCTCAAAGGGTATGTGAGATGAGACTCTGATTGGTTTAATGCATGTTATGCTCAAAACACATCCATAACTGAATAAGCACAGCCATGTTATACCAGGCACCAGAGACGCAGTGCATATTTTTCAGTCCTTAAAATAGCAAAAGTGGATTCAGGCACGCCTTTAATGCTTTTGCGCCATGCGCTTTAGACTTTGCGCCTAGATCATAAAAATAAAGCCCTTTGTTTGAAAGGCCTTGCATTTATTTAGCCATTACAGACCTCAGGAAAGCCTTGTAGAGATAGTTTATAGAAATATTGGGCATATTAAATAGGGAAATAAAAAAAACTGATAATTATTAAATAATGAAAAGTTTCCTTTTCACATTGTAATGAGTTAATGAATCTACATATGCATCTGTATTGTACTTAATTAAAATATGAGCTCCTAAATGTTTTCATTTTGAGGGGAGGGGTTTCCTCCCTGAAATGTGTTTACTGTCCCTACCCATAGATTCTGCATCAGAAATGCCTCAAATAATAGTTTTTTTTTTTGGTATTTTGATGCAAAGATGATACAATACATATGTAAGTACATAGAAATGCACATACTTTTTATAAAAATTCTAAATAATAAAACCTTTCAAGGATTTAAGATACCGATGAACGCAACCAGGCTCATTTTGAAAACGTAGACCTAGAGACGTTTCTGGAGAATGCATCATAATGAATGCATTCTGGATGAATACATCATAACAGTCTTGTGAAAAGGGTCCTTACTTTCTCGAAATCCCAGAAGTCATTGTGACTAAATATAGGAGGAGGGAAGTGCAGAACTTCTCTATTCAGCATTATTTACAGTTCCAAGTTATTACTTGTTTATCTCTGGAGTTTCTCACTGCAAGCACACAAAAATGAGATGGGGAAAGTAAACATACACAAATATTTTTATAAAGGTGTTTACTGATGGAAAGGGGCTTATTTGCTGAAATCAGATTTATTTGAAAGGTGTCTTTTTTGCCAAAGCTTATTTTTTTCTATTTTTCTATAATAGAAAAGGGAGAAAACTATAAAATAAAATGTTCATCAATTGATGACTGTTACAATGTTTTCCATTTAAAACATGTGAAGGTCATGTGATTATCATGAAGATCACATCATCTCATTTATCACAGGATGTGTTTTGTGTTCTCATGGTCTTTGAGTTCATTCTTTCAAGGTAACCTGCTTTCAATGGGAATGCAAGTCCATTCTCTGCATTCTTGGAATTGAGAAACAGCCTTTATCAGAAAAACTGAATAATAATCTAATGACTGATGGTTTACATGCAGTTGCAGAATTGCAGTACTTGCAGTGCTTATTGTACTTCTACAGTATTTAAAGAGTTCACCAAAAAGTGAAAATTCTGTCATTAATTACTCATGTGGTTTCAATTCCATGAAATAAACCATTGTTTTGTAAATATTTTGAATGAAAACTCAAAAGGATGAACACCAGAGACATTAGTTTCTTTGGTTTTTAACATATTTTCTAAGCCAATATTGTGTAGGAGCCTGTATATAAGTTTCTAATTGATAGTTTTCAGTCATGTGACCTGTGTGGAGACCTGGCAGGCAAAGACACAATGGGCCGTATAGGCAGTTACACTGAGATCTCCATAGAAACGCAACACAATCCAGTCATATCTGCCATCTGTTACAAGTCACGATTATTTGGATCACATATCAACAATACACAGTAGAGATATGATCACATACTGGAAATTGTGGATGCTTGCAATCCATACTGCACCCCCAGCCATTGTTCAGTCTTTTAAACCCTGTTGGAGATCAGTGTCTGCTTTTATATTTGGTGTTGGTTTTTTTTCTTAAGATTAATATTTGCTTATAGGGAAAATCTATTCGTTCACTTTTGCTATCTATACTTTGTGCATTTCAGTGTATACTTTAATTGCACTTAACCTGAAAAGTATAATAGAAACTGTATAAAAAGCAAGCAAATGTACTGACTGTTATAGGTATTGTAGATTGGTATGCGTTAAAGGTGCTACTATTAGGCACAAATCCATAAATTTCACATCCCTGTCATGTCTCTGCATTGGCTTTATCTTATTGCACAACAATTATCCAGCTTTTTGGCTAAAAAAAGAGAAATCACTCAGCCTGTGACTTGGCGATCAGCGGGAGATAATAATGTTTTGCCTGCCAGGGTGGCGTTCCCCTAATAGACTGATGCCACATAAAAACTATCAATGAGGGATATGTTTAGCCTACAATCATGTTGAGACTACATTAGTAAAACTAATATTTGCAAACACAAATGCATCTATGTAAGAATTTTGATTAGTAGTACCAAACAAACAGCAAATCTAGTATAGACAGTAGGGAGAAAATGTTGGTATGTAACTTTAACCACTTAAAACGTCTTTGTAATAAAAGTATGCATTATATTTAGTGGTGGAAAGACTACTGAAAAATCATACTTAAGTAAACGTACCATTACTTGCCTAAAAATGTAGTGCAAGTAGAGTAAAAGTATTTGTTTCACATAATATTCAAAGTATAAGTAAAAAGTAGACCTTTCAAAAGTACTCAAGAGTAGAGAGTAGTGAGTATTACGCTATAAAAAGCTGGTGCATTTACATCTAATTTGTGGATGTGTGTAAACGTAACATTTTGTAGTGCACTTAGTCATTACTACTAGGCACACAACGTGATAAGACGTTAATATTAGGTTAGATTTGGGTTGTGATGCCCAAATTTATATATCCAAGGACATTAGACGCCTAATGTATTAGAATGTGTTTTGATGCCCAATAACATCAAATTACGTTCATATTTGGTTGATTTTAGGTTATGTTAGGAAGTAACCAGAATTCAACATCAATCCAACATCTTAAACCAAAGTCATATTGACGTCAAATACTGACATTTATTCGTCAGGTATGGCAACCAAAATCCAACATCTGATAGACGTCAAAGTTGTAACTCAATGTCAAGCTGTAACATCATTATACATTGATATTTGGTTGCTTTTAGGTTAAATATTGACATCGTCGGCCTGACGTTGGTTTCTGATTTCAAACCCGATTTTCATTTGCAAACAAAATGCAACGTCCCCACGACAGTGGGCTACATTGTCAATCTGACGTCATGTTGACATCTTGTGCCTGCTGGGTGTTTAAGGCAATTTTGGTCATCATACAGTAAGCATCCTTCTCATCAGTGACATGCATCTAAACATTTCTATGACATCTTTATGGACATTTTTAATGCTTCCAAACAGTTTGCTACAATTATAAATTGCCAACGTCTTAAGGTAGTTCATTATGACGCGATTTGATTGGACATGCAGGACTGATTTTTTTTTAAATCCCCATAGACAAGAAAATATAAAGTAGTGACTGGAAGTTGAAAGAAAGTATTTGAGTTAAAGTACAGATACAGCACTAAAAATGAACTCAAGGGAAAGTAAAAGTACACATTTTTAAAACTATGCAGTAAATTATAATTTCTGAGAAAAATTACAGTAATTTGAGTATTTGTAATTTGTTACTTTACACTATTGATTATATTACATTCAGTATGGGTACTAACCTAATTGTTAACTTATGTTTCCTCAGGTGTGAAAGATGCTCGCTTGTATTCAAGTCCAATATATAAAAAGCCTGTTCGAACAGACCTGAACTATATTGCAGCTGTTGACCTGAGAACCAGTCATCCTCCAGAATATTGGATCCTGAGAGGTGTGGCCCTCCTTTGTGATGTCAAGTAATAATCTTTTGAAATGTTATATACAAATGTAAATGTCCACTGATGTCTTTTTGGTCACTTTTTACTTACGCTGAACAAACATCCCAGTGGTAACCCTAATGACAAAACCCCATTGAAAAATTTTAAAAATTAAATAAATAAATAAAAAATTCTAATCAATATGATGTCAGTTCACTACCATGATGTCTAAATGGCATTACATTTGATATCTAACATTTGATTACAGGACTGTCCTGTAATGGATTTTTGACACGTTTTTTGACACCAATGCTAGATGTCAATTTGATGTCATTTTGACATCAAGGTAGTTTACATGCAATGCAGTTATAAAAAATCCAGTGTAAATTTGGAATTGAAGCTTTCAGATATAAAACGAACAGAATAAAACTGTTCTTATATTATAATACTTTTTGTGTCGTTATTATGGAGATCAAAAGGGCATCAATGTGTTGATGTCAAATAGACGACAAGTTTTTGACATCAATGTCTTCTCTTGGATGTAGTTCTCTGTGGCATTATACATAAGACCCAAAGAACCAAAACAAGAGCTTTAATATCAATACCTGTGAATCCATCCTAAATAAACAAGTCATACATCATTATATATTTATCTGAGTGTCTTTTATGTCCATCTGCACTGTCTCTAAATGCATGAACCTGTGGGTTAAAGGCCAACCTGACTGATTAACAGCCCAGATGAAGCGTACTCAGGTGTACATTGTGTCAATGTTTATCGGTTCGAACTGTGCAAAAGGTTACTTCAGCCTATTATTAACAGCCCAGTACACACCATTTATTCTGAGATGCAGTCTAATGTGTAAAACTGTCAAAATATGTTTTTCAAAGTTATTATTTTTCATCTGACCCCAACAATTGTGGGTTCTCAAGAGCATTCTAAAGATAAGCAGACCGTAAAAGTACAGTCAGCTTAGATCATGATGCTATTTTGCAAACTATATGTCTATATTGTACTGTATATGGTTTCTTTACTTACTGTTTATTGTGGCTATAATGTAATATTAACAAAGGAAACCCTCAAGCATGTTTGAGAACAAGGGCCTGTACCACAAATTCAGGATTGAGGTAGGACTACAAGTAGACATAACCAATAAAATCTAATGTTGATCTTCGGTGTTTCACAAGAATGTATGAGGTTTCTGCAAAGATGCTTCTCGCAATAATAAGTATGATCAATTTTTGCTGCTAACAGAATGAATAATGAAACACATTTACACAGCAGAATAGATGATACAGGGTTCATACGATCCTGGAAAACCTGGAAAAGTCATAGAATTTTGATGTCATTTTCTAGGCCTGGGAAATTTTGGAAAAACAAATAAATCCAAATAAAACTGTTTTGGAAATGAAATGTTTTGGAAAAGTCATGGAAATTTGTTTTAAAAAAATATCTGTGTACTTATATTTGTGATGATAATACCGGGTAAATTTGAAATACAATTGCGCAGTTCATTCTCTTCCTGCGACGTTCTCTGTGTGGGGTAAAAAACCAACTCGCAGTTTCAGCTTGGCCTGTCTTTCATTGTACATTTAGCCACATTTTGAGTGTGGTGTCCAGAAACAATCTCTATCTATAGGGGAAGATACTGTGAATGCTAAAAGCTAATTTGTACTATTCTTATAAGTCTTATGAAAAGCCAACGTTTCTAAAATATTCTAAAACTTATTTTACAGATATAAAAACTACATAGATTGTCACACATTTTTTATATGCCGTAGTAAATTTCAATGTGCATTTTTTATAACTTACCACATGTACTACCACATATTACATAAAGCATTTGGTCATGAATTTTTACTTGAAAGTTATGGAAAAGTCATGGAATTTTAGTAGTAAAATGTGTATGAACCCTGTGATAAAGAATTTTTTATCAAAGATAAAATTGCTAAACTAAAAGTATAGTTTGCCCCAAAACTGTACAATTACTCACCCTCAGGCCATCCAAGATATAGGTGACTTTTGTTCTTTGGTAGATCTCCTGGTGATTTGTTTCTTGGTGATTCATATAATGAATGTCCATAGTCTTAGGGTTTTGAGATTAAAAAATAAATGCAAATCAATAACTGTGGCTCTTGATGATACACAGGGTGGACTGAGTGGAACAATCAATCTGAGCAAGAAACTGAATGAATATTATTAGCTTTAATCCACAGTCATGACAGGCTCACCCTTTTTCTATTATTTGTAACAACAGGGAGTGACTCGGAGTAACTGTCATGACAAATTAGTGAAGAAGTTGCGCATGGAGTTGAATGATGAATTATGTGTAAAATGTGTGGGTTATGGATAAAATTAGAGGACACTCATGAAACTGTTTGATTTCTGTACATCTGTGTAAATAATTCATTTATGCTACATTTTATATATCCAAGCTAACGGTGTGCTTAATGCAAAACCTTGTTTACAATAAAAACTAAAAAAAATACTCAAAAAGCTTTGGATAACCTGCGTACAGAATATGTGTATTGGTGTTCTTCAAAGATGTTCTTAACCCTCTACCGCACCATGTTACCTTATGGCAACATGATATTTATGTTCATTTCCCTGCCACTGTTTCTTTAAGACCAACATAATTTTTTTTTTTGTTGGAAAGAGAAGACCTTAGAGTAGCCAATGATGTGCTTTGGTTAAGTCACATGACCTGCATTGTTTTTCTGTAGCAAGATTTCTGACAGACTGGCGTTTATTGTGAGTAGTTGCTAAATCCAAAAGTAAACATCAATAAAAACCAAGGATCAAATTAGGTCAGATCCACAAAAAAATCTGAGACATCACCTCCAGTAAGTTATGATGACTTAAGCCTGGTTTATACTTCTGCGTCAAGTGATCGGCGTGACCCACGGCGCATGCAACGCGTGTAGCTGTGCATTCATACTTCTGCGCGCTGTTTCTGTTGCTCTGCAATAACACTTCAGAAACGCTAGTTGGCAGTGAGGTGTTTATGTTCCTCTGTGTCGAGTTTCTTCGCTGGTGTTTTATTTTTTCTGAACGCTTCCTTTATGTACAAGTGGTTCAAACTCGCTCATTGTGAGGCAGGAACTGGCAGACATGCAACAACTTTAACCATGAGGTAAACACAAAACAAAACTTTTCATCTAGAGCTCCATCACTGGACTCCACACTTGTAAACAATCGCTCCATTAGGCTCGCGCGGCTCTCTGTCCCGCCCACACTGGTCAGCGCTACCAAGCTGACCAATCACAAAGCCTGCGCTACACGTCGTTGCGATGTGTAGTTAAATTTTTTGAGAAGTGCACGTCAGCGATGCCGACAGCCACAGCGAGGGATATGCGTCCACGCGTAGACCGCGCCGTAGCATATGCGTACGTGTGACACAGAAGCATAAATCAGCCTATACTCACAACTTAATTTTTTTTTATCAAATTCGTTTTTTGTAAATCGATCAAATTTATGTGTTGCCGAATGGCAACAGTGCAATAGTGGAACGTGCAATATGCAATGGGTTAGCTGGCTAGCAAGGTCACCTGTGAACTTTTAAGTTGTAATAATAACAACATGAAAGCTAGTAATATAATGTTGATTAGTCATATGTTAATGACATTTGCATTATGGATAAAATCTAGTTTTAATGGGAATACTACTTTTGAATAGATATGAATACAAGAAACAGTGTATTAGCGAGCATCACCATGTTCTATGGTAAGTGAAAGAAGAAAAGGACAGAACTGGCACTTTTTGCAGATGAAAGTGAGGATGAGATGGGTTTTAGTGACCATGAGAATGATGCAGACTGGACATTTGTTAGAGACAGTTCAGGTATGTTAGCTCAGAGGCAGATAAGACAGGCGTATAGTATAATATAAAAACATTGTTAGCTAGTAGCTACATTATTCTGATGACTCTGGAAATATTAGACTTGTTATTTATTTGTTATAATATTTACTTTATAAAATATTTATTTTCACTGTATGTTGCATACATGATAATAAAATAATATGAATGTTTTTAATAATATTCAGCAAAAAAGAATCTTAAAAAAATAAATGTTTCCAATTTTTTTTTACAGCACTTCAAGTTAAGCCATTTTAAGAACAGAAAAACGGTCAAATATATTTTTAATAGATTAATTATAATGTGTGAGGTAGAGGGTTAAAGTTCTCGTGAAATAAAAATTATGCCGTTTTTTAAGGGGTTAGGATCAATAATTCGGTTTTATTGATATCTATAAGCTAGTGTGCTCCAAAATAGTGACAAAATTAACATTTAAAACAGAGGTGCCAAAACTTTTTCTTATAAAGGGCCAGAAACCAAACTTAATTATTGAGGGCTGAGGGCCGAAGTTAAATATACTAAACCGTATTACATTAAATATGCCATAGGTAATGTCCTAATTTATTTGCTAATATTTAAAAATAACTAGAAAATGTTGTTTATTCATTAATGAGTCAGTGTCATTGTTAATGATTTATAATGATCTTATTATAGTAAAAGCATTTAGAAAAATCCCATTTATAACAATGCAATAGTCGAGCTGCTCCTGCCTTTGCCTTGATTTGCTCATCAATGTCTTGTGCATTGTGCATCTCTATCTGTCATCTAAAAATATTTACATTTTAAAAGTCTGATTTATTTACAACATTTAATTGAACCATAATTTTTTTGTAGATTCTCAATTAAACAAAGAAATTAAAGGTTACGTTCGATTTTGAAATGACGAACTCTGTCAAAAGCATTTACCCCAACCGATTCTCCATCTCTTTTCAGATGAGATGGTGGGCCAAAGCAAAGGTTAACATGGGCCAAGCTTTGGCCCACGGGCCCTACTTTGGTCACCTCTTACTGAGAAGATATAAACCTGCTATAAATATCCAAGGCTTGCAGTTTGTCAATTCTGCAAAAAAATGAATCAACGATTATTATCATGTCACTTTATACTTCAGTTTCTCATCAAATCTTCTGACCAATCAAATGCTCTCTAGTATCTGACATGCCCTGCCCCCTTCAATATGCTTCTTCATTTGATGAGCTTCACCTCAACAGCCATATTGGCTGTTTCTTTTTAATAAAGTGGAGGAGCTTCTATATGTTCAGCCCTGTCTTCATGTCTGAGTTGAGAATATGCCAAATTTCAAATTAAAGTAATGCACATTTCACATCACTTCATGGAACTTTTAACAAAATACTGTAACATCAGGCAGCAGTTCAGACTAGTTCATTTACCAGAATGGAGTTATACCAGTGAGCGTAATATTTATGACCCAGTCTGTTGCTATTGGTAGATTCAGCATGAGACAGAGAGAAACACCCACTACAGCTTAATAACATTGTTTAAGTGGCCAGTATGCAGAGCGTATGTGTGAGCCCAATGCAAGAGTGCATTAAAGCAGTAAAAGTTTAGCTATTTTGTATAAAGTTAACCAGACAAGCTGCGTGGAATGAATACAAGTAACAAAACACAATTAAATACTCATTTTACAAGCTAGAGAAAACAAGGAGGCAACCATTTTAATCCCACTTACTTACACTTGTGAAATGGAGGAAGAAACTGATCCATGATCTGTCTACCCACACATCAAAAGTCTTTTCTGATCCTTCCTTTAACAAATGGCCGTCGAATGACCCATTGTGAGCTTGTAGATTGCTGAAGCACTCGTCAGAAAAATGATGAGAACACAGCACAAGGCTGAGGCAATAATGCTGAGGTATTTTTGCAAAAATAAACTTCAACCGCTGACTCTTCACAGCCTCATCGTTGAGTAGACAAAATAACACAAATTTTCCCTCACACTTCAGAGCACAGCATCTTCACTACATGATTCAACCGGGATCTGCTACAGAGTTTGTCTTCCCTTTTTTTCTAGCTACAGTGTTTGTGGCCGGGGGGTTCAAGTTACCCTGACGATTTATTTGAACCATTCTGAGTCGACTTTTTTATAGATGAATCAATAGTTTTAAATACAGCGCACTTGCAGATTTAAGCCTTAGCTGGATATTTCACTTCACTTAGTGCTGTGTTAAGGCATGGAAGGTCATTTGCAAAAACCCATAATAGGGGCTTTTAAATATTAATAGCTGAAACATTAACTTTTAATTCTTTTTATAAATGTTCACAGTAAGCTGGAAAAAGAGAGATGCAAAAGCTTTATATACTAAAATTAGATTGTGTAAAAATATAAGAAGTTACACCAACTCCAAGACGTACTGTAAGCAAAAGGTATGTTTAACCTTTAAATGTTTAGTGCAAAACTTTTATTCAAATAATAAAAAAAGAAAGGAAATCTATACTATGGTACATTTTGTGTCTGAAAGTACTGAAAATCTGAATGCTTATTAAAAAGATAATCTGGTTAGTATTCTTTTAATCTGAAGTCTCAGATGTCACTGTTGTCACTGCTTCAGGTTGCTACTGTATGGCTTTGTGGTACAGGCCCTTAGGACAAGGCAAATATAAGAATGGAAGATGTTTTCTGTAGGATGCTGTTTTTGTGTGTGCAGTAAAGACATTTAAAAAGTTTGATTGCAATAAAAACATTGTTAGAAAAAAAAGTCTTGTACAGATTTCATTCTCTCAGCACTGAAAGTCATACATGCAACGCATGATGACTCAGTTGCTGTAGCATTCACAGTATGCCTCACAACAACAAAAAAATATGTGTCCTTGTTTTGAATTATTGTTTGTTCTTGCTTCAGTTTCTCTCACAATACCTGTGATGAACTGGAAATCTGTCTGTGGTAGTTCTCAGCTTGGTCTGACATCCCTACTTTGCATGGAAAATACATGTAGATAAATCATGTGGCTTTAATAGACCCTTTTCACATTTCCAGGTTTCTCGGTAGCGGAAGTCATCATAGGTGGGTAAACTTAGAGTGCAGTGAATGGAAGAGCACAACAAATATATATATATATTTTTACAATCCTATTTGCTAAAATAATAAAAGAAAAACTCAATGATGGTGTTATCAAGACTTTCAGGAAAAAGAAAAAAAAATTGTGTAAGAATTGTGTGACACGGTAGACAGAAGAGAAAACAACGCTGAATTTAAAGTCCAGCCCCAATCACTATGCATTTCAAATGCCTCTCACAAGCAGTGCTTAGTTGTTGTTGTTTTCTTGGTAATTTAATGCAAAGATGATATAATACATACAAAAATACAAATAAACGTTTCAATGTTTTTTACACAAACTCTAAATATTAAAAACTTTCAAGGATTTAAGATACTGATGACCGTTAAATGCATTATAATTTTATTATTTTGTGAAAAGGGTCCATTTTGGAACCCAACACAGGCTCATTCTGAAAATGTAGTCCTATATAAAATTTCATTTTTAAAATAAACGCTACGGAGCGGTATGACGTCGTTGATTACCAGCTGACCTCTTAACTCCGTATGGATGTTTTTTTAATCAGTTTGTCCCATCAGCTAACCATGTATGTCGGTGGACTTGAGATGCAGAAAGGAGTTGACCATGACAATGGGGTTTGAGTCTGAGAACGGTTCCATAAAGCAGGTATGACAAAATTAACAAGCCAAAAATAAAATAAACAAGTAAATGAGAATGTGGTAAAATCAGGCGAGGGCTTTTCTTTTTCTGGATTGCTTTTAAAAATTGTTGGTTGGGTTTAAGGAAGTGGGTGAGCGGGTCAATCAGTACAATTGGTTGGTTTTAGGAAAGGAGGAGAGTGGTTTAGTCGATTGGTCAGTCAGTCAGTCAGTCAGCCAGTCAGTCAGTCATTCAGTCAGTCAAACAGTCAACAGTGGCCTCTGGTGGATTTCCGTGAGAACAGCAGGCATGAATGGCAGTCGCAAGAGAAATTTGAGATCTCAAAAACCAGACACCCCAGCCTCTGGTGGATTCGCGAAAATAAAATCTGCAAAAAACATAGCTCCTGGGACGTATTTGGCAGTCTCAAGAAATGTACTGTATATAAAGGTATGTTTTCAGAATGAGCCTGGGTTGTCGAAACCATTTTACATTCATCCATCCATACATAAACAAACGGCGCACAGTTTAGAGCCAGGGACATCCACTTTTTTTTTCAATAGCCAGCTACATTTAACAATACATTTAGTGTGTAAATTTAGGGCATACTACTTTTAAATGTCAAGGAAAATTCAGACAAACTCATTTTTGCTGCTGTTTCAACTGATATTTTGTCTACTTGGGACAATAATGTAACAGGGCCAAACTACAAACACCTGTCAGACTTGATGGCAGTGGTTTAGCAAGAAGGTGCACAGAGGTTGCAAAAAGCAACTAGACAGTAGCTATGTTTCCATCCAAAGATGCAAATTAAGACTTGCACAAAGCTGGAATTCAGCATAAAACATTTGTGATTAAATCACCATTTTCATCAAACGAGTCAAAGAGAACAAAATCATCACTTCCTTATAATATGTAGCCAAATATCAAGTAGAAAAATGGAATTTGCTGCATTTGGAGAAGCCACTGTGGGACTTTTTCTTATATAATAAATTACTTGCACCTCAGAAGACTGAACTTAATGTTGAGTTTTAGAGGCACGTGGCCACTCTTTGTGAACGTAGCTACTCAAGACCATTTTAAAGACAGGCTTTGGCTAAGATTTTAGAAGGACTGAAACAACATTTCAGATATTGTGCAATGTGGTCAGTTCAGCATTTTTTTTATGCGCATGCTCGAATTTATTCGCTAAATGGGATCCCATAATAGGTAACCCACATTTTTTATTGGATTAAAACTTTATCCTACTTAGATGTGCGCATATATTTTTTTCAGGGGTTCACACTTAGCTGATAATTGATAATAAAGCATGTTTGGCATGCTGTCCCAGGAGAGAGCCTTGAGCTCAGAAGAGCAATTATCATCAGAAAAGAGGGGAGTCTGAGCTTAGGTAGGTCTTGAGAGCTGCCCCAAATTCGGTCACTCAGCCTATTCCTAGGGGTTGCCACGGCTAAATGAACCACACACTTTACAAGCACATGGTTATGCAGTCAATGCCCAGTACTAAAACACTCATATACTGTGCCAATTTGGTTTATTCAATTCACTTGTACTGCATGTCTTTGGACTGTGCGAGGAAACCACTGAGTGCCATCCTGGATTAGTCTAGGAAAGAGGGGGAGGAGCAGGGGAGGATGAGGGATTCTTTAAGGCAAAGATGACTAAGGTCAGGAAATCTGGTTATTTATGTGCGTTTGAATTCGTCTGATTGGTAAATCATATGATAGCTAATGCGGAACGAGCCATGGTCAGTCATAAGCAAGTGATCCTCTCGAAATTAGTTCATAAATAAACTTCACTTATTTGCATCTTTAAAATGTATGCGCATCTTTGCATGTCCATTAAACATTTTAATGTGAAATTGCATAAAAATAAGTGGATGGAAACATAGCTGGAGGTGCCTTATGTTAATAATATACATAAAGGCAGAGGGGACATTTTCATTATACATTAAAACATGACACAGACTTACAAACAGAATATATTACATTACATTCTACAACTCCTACAGGCATATCATCCTACTGTCCAAAGCTACATTTATATGCCCATTTGATAAATATGTGACACATATCATGCACAGCATGTCAGTGACACAACACAAAAAAATACTAGCTTGTTCTCGTAATCTGCACTACAGAATATCAAAAAACCTGTAATGCCAATCATAAAAATAAAGATGTCCTCATAGACAAATACATATAAAGTTTAATTAAGCATTACAAAAGAAAAGAAAAACAACACAATGGCATTAAAACGTCAAAACACTTTTTGTTGTATTTCGTTTTCTTACAAAAGTAATTGCTACAATACTTGCAGTACCCTGTGCATGTACAGTACCTCTGCTTGTACGCTAGAAATGGTTTCCCTTTTAATACATCCAGTGTATTGTGCGTTGAAGAATTTTGCACAATTATTTACAAACACCTCTTTTATTCTGTTGATGTCTGCAGTCCATCGCACACATGTTGCTATGATTCATTGCATTACATTCCCCTGGGACAAAGACCGGCACATCTCAGTGTGGACAAAGTACGTTTTGAGCTCTCCTTTGCCTTTAACATTTATAATTCCTCTGCATGAGCACATGTAGCCCAATGTCTGCAAAATGCGACTCGTCTCTTCTGTAACCTAAAAAAAGGAAACACATACTCAAAGGAATGAAATGGAATAATGAGTCATTGTTTACTGCACATTTATCAAAGCAAGAGAAAGAGGAAAATAAAACGTACTTGTATTTTTCCAAGCACTCCTGTGCTGTCCATTCTGCTCGCTACATTCACTGTGTTGCCCCAGATGTCATACTGGGGTTTCTGAGCTCCAATCACCCCAGCTATCACAGGTCCATGATTAATACCTGTGAATAGATTCAATCAGTTGTCTTCCTGCAAATGATGTAACAAATAAACAAACCTAGTTAAATCTGTCATTCGTTCACTCTCAAAAAATGATGTTTGCTGTTTGTACACTACCTATTAAAAAATTAGCTGAAACAACACAAGTCTTGAGTTGTTTCAGGGGACAACTTAATTGTTTTATGTTCAAATCCACTTAAATTTATAAAAAAGAAATAGGTTAAATAAATTCCTTCATGTTGTCCTAACACAAACTGATTGTGTGGAACCCAGCATTTTTACAGTGCATTCAGTGTTCGTCAAATGACAAAATTATCAGACACTAGGTTGCATAATTAAGCGATGTTACCATGATGCTGGAATTTGGCTGTATAATAGCCATACTGCAGTGCTACAAGTGTGTTATTTATTACAAGGGTAGTACAAGGGTTACAAGCAAATAAATAGTAAAGTTAACCACATATTGACTTAAAACAAAACCTGTGTGAGGAGCTTCTTCCTTCCACCACAGACTCAAATCTCATCTCATTTTTAAACATCTAAGCAAAACAATGTAACATCTAATGTGAACTATCAAAATCTATAAAATATAATTTATTAAACAACAAAAATACAATTGGATTTCAGATTTGTCAAATGAGTGATGGCTGATTTATGTGACCCTTGACCATAAGTTTCAGGTTTTTTTTTTTTTTTTTTACATCATCTGAAAGCTACAAATACAAATACAAATAATGAAAGTAAAAGCTGAATAAAATAAGTAAAAACTGATTTTATATATTTACAGTAAAGAAATATACAAAATATTTTCATGGAACATGATGTTTATATTATTAATAATTAATAATATTATAATGATCTAGGGTCACATATAGCATTGATTTAGCAATAGCATTTAATTTTCCTAAAAATAGCATTGCCTTTAGTGAACGCTACTCGTGATATTGGGTTTAAACAACAGTTTTTTGGCATAATTGTGTATACAAAAAGAAAATCAAACACAGAAACGCTTTTGTAAGAGGAGCTACATTCTTCCTCCATTCATTCACATCTGCAGCTGACGACAGAACAGCAGAAACCATTGCTACTTCACAAACTTCACTTTAGAACTTGTATTTGAAAGATTCTCTAGCATGAATATCTGAAGTTATGACAAAACAGGTGATTTGGCTGACATTTTAAGATTATATTTCTGCTCCCAGTATTTCTCTGTTGCAACCGAGAGATCAATATAATTATACTTGAAAAAGCTAAAGTACCGCAAATACTACCAGATTATTGTTGTGTTTACAATAAGGAAAAACGCTAAACACATGCGGCATTTCTTCTTTCTGAACTAGTCTGCAGTAATAAAAACAGGAGAAAACATACATTTATGATATGTGAGTCCCATCTCACAATCAATACACTACAATCACTATGGTATAAATACAGCTTTACCACACACAAATAAGAGAAATTGAAAAACAAACCAGTTTTATAATGATTTGATCAACTGTGTTTTAAAATTACGATGGGTTTTTCCTCCTGTAAGAGCTTATTATGCGGTCTCTGTCGCCATCTTGTGGATAGCGCTGTCTCTCCAAAATTATAAATATTTAAATAAGGACTATCCTTATAAATAAACTGCAAAGTTGCAATCTAAACAACTACATTCTCACCTAAAAAAAAACTCAAAAGTACATTATGTTGTCCAACAGCAGCAATATGTGTCAAACTGTAGGAAATATTGCAGAATACTGCACTGCGTCAGCCAATCAGATTCAAGAACCAGACAGAACTGTTGTGTATATATATATATATATATATATATATATATATATATATATATATATATATATATACAGGGCTTAATTTGTGCCAGAACGATACCCCTTTCTCAACCGCCATCCTCCCCATCCGCTGTTCACGTTCACTTTCTTCCGCAATTCCCGGGGCGTCGCTAGACCCTATTCACTGGGGCACGTGCCCAAGTAAAATTATCCAGTGCCACAGTAAATGCATTGAGCTATGATTTACTTCATATGCAAGTGTATTTATTAAGAGTGGTAATTCCGAAATAAAGACGTTATTCTCTATGTGCAACCGAACCAATGCTGGTGAAAGCAATGTGTTTATTCAAAAAGCAAACTGACGCATCTCCGCATGTGCGCAGAGAACACGCGCGCCTCTCGCACGCGCTCATCTCGCACATGCTGCTCTTCTTCTGAGAGTCCCGGTAGTAAACATGCGCACCAAAACACACCGCTCATGCATTGTAAAACCAGCGTGACAGCCTTTTTTGTTTTTTTTAACTTTTTTGTAAAGTTTAAACAGTATGATGGTGATCTTACTAAGCATGCCTCCTGATAGATTTTTTTGTATGAAGCAAAAAGGAGGGATGACGAGTCAGGGAGGTAAGACTTAACAAACCTAATTATCTGCCATGTGTCAAGTCTACAACAGATAATCCTATAATTTTTTTTCTTTTTTGTATTTTATTGAATTGTCTATAGAAATTCCTTCAAATGAAATTAATATTTATGCAAAAGTAATTTCTTAAATGATCTTAGCATATCACTCCAGTTGTCTTAACATTGTTTTCCAGTTACATTTAAGATTATTTAGAAGAATAATTGTATAATAATAAGAATACTTTAATTTATAATAAATATAATATACATATGTATGTATGTGTGTGTGTATATATATATATATATATATATATATATATATATATATATATATATACACACACATACATATTGGGGGAAGGGGGTATGTGCCCCAGTAGAGCTTTATGTCTAGCAACGCCCCTGTCCCCAACCCTCTTCACTTTCGTCCATGACGACCCCCCTCTCTACACTTTCGTCCTTCGCCCCTTCCACCATCCAACCAACCCAACCCCCCACCACTATATATATAACATTTCTGGTAAATAGAGAGATTTTTTCAACACATTTCTAAACATAATAGTTTTAATAACTCATTTCTAATAACTGATTTATTTATCTTTGCCATGATGACGTATTTTTGATGAGATATTTTTCAAGACACTTCTATAAGTGACATTTAAAGGCTTAATTAGGTTATTTAGGTTAACTAGGCAAGTTAGGGTAATTAGGCAAGTTATTGTATAATGATGGTTTGTTCTGTAGACTATCGAAAGAAAAATTTAGCTTAAAGGGGCTAATGATTTTTGATGATAGTGGCAGATTCAAATCTCTAATGGTGAACGGCTGCTTCTCACTCAGGGCTGATTATCCTAATGAGGGATAGATCATCACTAAGCAGGACTTTCCGCCTCCCATCATATGTACTGTACAAAGGGAGAATGTCAATCAAAGTGTTTCTACAGACAGTTTTTATGAAGTGTGATTATAAAACAATAAAATCAATTAATTTTGACTATTAGTGGCTGGGTAAATTCACACACTTTTGCCACACAACTGTGTTTAAACCCCTTATAAAAGTGATTTTTGCATAATAGGTCCCCTTTAATTATTTGAATGTTATTTAGCTTCAAGAAACTGCTTTACCCATTTTGCTGTGTGACAGGGGATATTGTCCCACATAAAAAACTGCTGGCTGGTTGGAACATTTGCATTCATTCATTTAGCTCCCACTGCATGGTTTGACTGAGCTCAGCTTGACTCCTCTCAGCTTGCTTCACTTTGGCATGGTTTCTTTTCCACTGCAATTTACCACTTCAAAGCGCATGCGAATTAGAGATTTATTGCTATAGTTGCACTGTCTCTTCTGCCATGACATCATCTGAAGTCTGTCAGTTCTGTACACATCCCGATTTTTTTAATGATCCTGGAATATTGTTCCGTCCAAAAATATCAATACCCGTAAAACTCACCATAACTGCAAGTTTTTCCAATTAGCAACTTTAACTTGTTAGTGGTGCTAAATGACAATGATATAAGTGAAACAATCCATTGCTAGCTGTTCAATAAATGACTCAGAATTTGTTGAGTAAAGATACTTCAGTTGAAATGTAACAGATGCAAATTTTTACGTCACTTACACACTTTCAGAAAAAAGGTGACAACCCAGCTAGTGAAATTCATGTGGCTCAAATCCGGCCCACACCAGACACTTACATCCAGCCAACATACCACATGGAATGATGGCACATGGGCGGTCCACCACTGTTTGCCAGATCTGGGCCACAATTAAGCCATAGCAATATCACATATCAACCAGAATTCAACCAAATGAACCAGAACTGACCCTATTCTGGGCCACAGTTTGCTTTTGTTCTAGCCCAAATTTCAGGGCTATGAGCCCAACTAAAGCAAACACTTTTCTCCATGATGGTGACTTTAGTCTATGTGGTCCACATATGTTTTAAGACAACTGGGCCACATTTGCCATATCTTCTCTGGACCGCTTTAGGCTCACAGCCACATTAGCCAGAGCTAACTGTGCCAAACATTTGCCAAAAGTGGCCCACATTTTTTTAAGATAACTGGGCCACATTTTCCACATCTCCTCTGGGCCACTATAGACTAACTGCTGCATTAGCCAGAGTTTACTGTGCCGAATATTTTTCAAACTGGCCCACATATGTTTTAAAATAACTGGACCACATTTTCCATATTTTCTCTGGGCCACATTAGGCTAACAGCTGCAATAGCCAGCCTACTGTGCCAAATATTTGCCAAAAAGTGGCACACATAAGTCTGCCACTGCCACATTTGCAGTTACACGTGTGAGCTACTTTAGGTTTTGACCCAGTTTACCCTTAAATGACTATGCCACATTTTTGCCAACTGTTTCCCACATTTGTCCTCCATCATTTGGGCCAAATTTATCATTTTCCGCATGGGCCACATTAGGCTCACATTTAGATTCCATTTTGCCATAAGTGCTAAATATATGAATATATAAATTTAAATCTTTGGCCCACCTTTGCCATTGTACAGGTGGGCCACTTCAGGCATTCCATTTTGTCTGGGCCGAAGGAATACCACCAGTGCCGCATAACTGCCTAAAGTGGCCCACATTCATATTCTAGCTGTCATTGTGGCGGTACCTTTTCAAAAGATAAGCATTATTAACTAAAGGATAGGGCACACCAATATGGCGGTCAGCAATTGGCCAGCGTGAGCATCAGTCAAGAGTTTGTTTGATGTGTGCAGCAAGTTGTCCTTCATCTGGTTCACTTCTGCTGGAGTTTTCCCAATTCAATTGGCATCAACATTTGATGAAAGAGACTACTCTGAACAAAAACTGCAGCAAACTAAAGCAAAAAACAAGAATGAAACCAAGCAAACAATGCAAGTAATAAAGAAACACAAATCATTTTGTCACGTCTCTTCAATATTAACAGTATGGATTATCAGACATATTTGCACAAGAGAATCCCTTTGTGGTAAATGAAAAGTACTATAAAAATGCTACGTACGTAAACAATCATTTGTTTACAGTTTGTATGTGTGCAACACTAGTTACAGGTTTCCTTTGTGTATTGACAATATAGATCACTTCCACTCATAGATATGAAAAGACACATGTTCTCAAACAGACGTAGAATGTATGTTCTCATTTCAGTTAGCTGTCGTCCATTTGGTGTTCACATGTCGCTTTTTGGCCCAGATGGGACCAGACGCAAGGCAACAACACTGTCGATTTTTGCGGCAGCTAGAAGTCTTGAAGTCAGCTTGGTGTGTCCTGGGCTTAAAGGGTCCATATTGATACATCAAAGGTACATATTAGTACCTAAAAAGTACAGAAGTGTCTCTTTTGTGGTGAGGTTTTTAGGTTGTCTTCCCTTTCTACAGGCCTGGTCTTGTGGTGAATTTGCTAGGATGTCCACTCCTTGGAATACTGTTTAAAATAATAATTTAAATGTCTTCCTTTATGGTGAATAAACTTTCTCAGTGTGGGATGTCAGACTTAAGATTGTTTTCAAATGGCTCTTTTTTCCTTCCAGACTGATGAAAGCAACAGCTGCTTCTCTAAGTTCATTGCTGATGTCTTTCCTCGTTAGCATCGTGTTCACAAACACCCGACCAACAAAAAACCCCAAAACTTCAGCTTTGATAGATCTGCACACACTTGAAGATCAATTCATCAAAGGCATTGATTAGCAATGTCAAAATGCTACTAACCCTCTTAGTTCCTATGTTAAATGTGTGACCCATGGAGTTTCCATTTTGGCCTAATTTGTGATCATGAATAATGATGAGTTGCAGTATGTGACATGTTGATGTTCATCTTAAATATTATTTTCCACATTTTAAGACCTACCAAAGAACAGGTTTATTTCTTTTTATTGTCCTAATACTGTATGTAAATCATAAAATCCAATGGTGTGCCCTAAGTTTTTTCAAATGACTCTACATGTTGTAGAGTCATATTTGTCCCGTATAACACATATTATCCCATAGACTGTTATAATTCTTGATACTGATTAGCTGGAAGGTGTGCAATAAAAAATTGTAGGTCCAGTCAGTTTTGATCACGGTACAAAATAAATGTGCTTTTCTTAAACGTTACTAGTAACTCACTCAGTGAGCACCCGGAGGAAACTTATGCGAACACGGGGAGAACATTCAAACTCCACACAGAAATGTCAACTGACCCAGCTGAAGCTCGAATTAGCAACCTTCCTGCTGTGAGGTGAACATGCTGCCAACTGAGCCATCGCGTCATCCCTACTTGTACAAATATTCTGAAATTATGACTTGCTGTATTTTAATAATGTTACTGTTTTTTGAATAAAACAAGACATTTATTCACAGTGTTCATTTGGATGCCAGACCAATGTTAAAACAAAACACATTACAACAACAGAGTATTTAAAAACTAACATCTATAGCAGCATCACCCTTATATTTGCATGCTAGTCAAGAACTCTCACTGCTTAACTAAATCACTTTAAGTCTCAACTCTACAATGTTGCGTTTAATACCTCAATTTGCTTAACTGTTTCTTTGCTTACCACTAGATGTCACTGTAGAGATGAGTTTCGAAATGTTTCTGAGCTTCGACATATTTGCTTTGACTGTTTCATGAAGCCTCGCTCTGCCCACTACTGGTTATTTGCTCTTAAGACCAACAATTCCTGCCAATGACTGGACTCAACCTGTAACCTTTGGATCACAAGTCCAAAGGTTACAAAGTCATCTAACCATTAGGCCACAGCTATCATGTCAAATCTGACAAAAAAAATCTATAAAGTATAGTGCTTCAAAGAGCAAAACTAACTGGCTATAACTGTTTAACTGTCTATAACTTGGCAAATTACCCCATAATAAGTAGAATTATCAACGGCTATGAATTCAGCGATTCTTTGTCTCTGTATCATGCATTTAAGATCTTTTAACGCTTGGCAATCCATTGATTATCCATTACTTTAACGATTTCTTAAAAAGAAAGTCTGTTCATTATGACGGTTCCTTCTTTGGCTCTTGGTGAAGGTGGTCGCACTTTTTCCCTCTCCCTCCCATATCTTTTTTGGCTGGCTCCTCTTGTCATGTCTTATTCTGTCTCTGAGGCTCTCCGTGCCCTGCTATCCAAACGAATAAGGAATTATGGATTTGATTAACTGGTGTCTGAACGCAATTGACACCATCTTCTCGACGAGAAGTTTGGGCTCGGGAGACCCCACTTGCCTGCGGGGACGTTTGCAGCTGGATACGTGATGGACGGGTGGGAGAAGTGGCTCGTCGTGTGCCTAGCTGCTCTGTCCCTGGAGGATCTTGAAAATATCTATCTATTCGGAACTTTGATAACAGGGTTTCTGCTGATGGGCTTATGCGGGGCCCTGGGGTATCGACAATTGATGAAAGCGGTCAGTGCGGCTCAAAACCCCACCAAGCTGGCTGGCTTGATTGAAACGGTGATGAGCAGAGTCGCTACGAACCAAACTGTAGTCTTAGAGCACAAATTGGAAAACATCGGGGTGAAACTAGCGGCTTCGCAACAAGATTTGGTCAGACCTAGAGACCAGTGACGGACATTAAATATCTGTGAAATTGGCAGATTTTCACCCAAATTTGAAAAACTCATCTTCTCTTTCGGCTTCTCTGTGTTTTTCCTGCCAGACGGCCTCAGCTGGAGACAAACAACTTCTCCCGGATAGGAGACGCTCTGAAATTCCTGCTCCCTGTCAAGGAGACCTGTTGGACTCTATAGGCTTACACACACAAATATACACAGCTACAATCACTACCTAGCCCCGCATCCCATGCCTTCGTGTGTTTTCACCCACTGGAGGGGGTAGGCGGGTCTGTGACCAGCTCTTTTCAGCTACAGGTCCAGATGGCTGCCTCCTTGATCGGACTATATCCACAACCCCTGTTCCCATCCCCAGATGCAATGTTATGTCTATGTCTATGTGTTTATGTGCTTGAATGCTGGGGCTTTTTTTCTCTCTAATCTCACTCTGCCCTAATTCAAGGGAAATGTGAGAGGGAGTTTTTTTCGCCTCTCTCTCCCCAAGTGTATCTTACTTGCTTTTTTCTAAATGCTACCTCCCGTTGACCTGTCTTCCCCTGAAATATGATGTGTGTGTATGGTCGGGGGGGGTCCAATTTCACTACATGACAGTATATTTGACTACATGGAAGTCTAAGTGACAAATAAAGGCCTTTGATTATTATTATGGACCTGTTGGGTAATATTGTTTTCACTCACCCACTCTGAGTTTGAAGTCATTGAAGGAATGTTTATTGATGACATCAAGCTTGCCCACCAGTGCAAAGGCAAACTCCACCATGGTACCTATGTGCATGTATTGCCTGTCATGCTCCTATAGACACGAACAGCAAAAGATAAAGTCATTTCAAAGTCAAAAATTAAAAGAAACAAAATGATTTGGATGGATGGATGGTTGGTTGGTTGGTTGTATGGATGGATGGATGGATGGAATAATTCTAATACCTGTGTATATTCAGGTCCTGGTGTAGCATTAAGCCCAGTGGCTGCCATATATGTACTTCCAATGGTCTTTATTTTCTCCACTCCGCTGAACTTTGGCTTAGAGAGCAACTACACGGGGGGAAATGACACAACCATTGCAAAGTTAACATCAAACAAACTAATTCTTTCTCCTTTTTTAAATATGATGAACAAAATTTGCACACTATTACAGGTCCACGGTATACATCAATGGGGGAAAGTTCAAGAGCTACAAAAAATATCCCCCACAAAATACTTGAAGAATATGTTACCTCATCAAAGTCTGCAATGATTTCGTTGAGTAGTCTGAGGCACTCAAGACCCTCCTTGTTTACATCTGATTCAGTGTAGAACTCTTTGAAGTCCGGGATAGAAGCGAACATCACACACACCAGGTCATATGATTGGTGATACAGATCCTGTCATTCACAGAGGGAAAGAGAGCTCATTCATAAATATCTGAAGACTAAATTTTAAACATAAGACAGGAAAGCATTTTTTTAACAGTGTCATTTCAACAGATTTTCCATCAAAGCATCAATTTAAACAGAAGAAAATAACTCATGGCCATTATCAAGCACTCCAAAGCATCTGAATTTGAGTTGTACATCACAAGCAGGCTTCCAAATAAAGAAAGTCTATACTGATGAATGTACTTAGACATAAGTATGACAGACTTATGCACCAAAATTGGTTTTACGTTTTTTGAAATACAGAATATCATACCATTTTTTTTAAATGAAATTTTGTATTGGTTTTTTCTTGATATAACATACAATACCATGCAAACATATAAAATGTAGACTAGTTCTTCACAACTTATAAATTTGTTCATCAATTTAGAGAATAAATAATTCGACAACAAGTAACAAAAGTATAAAATACAAAAAATAATAGTACAGAGCATAACAGTATAGATACATTAATATTTCAAGTGAGGAAATGAAAATCTCCCATATATCTATTTCCTTGTAATCGCCATTCATTTTGGCCAACATTTTCTTATATGATACATTCTCAATCATGGATTCCATCCATAATTTAAGTGTAGAATTGAATATCTTTCCAAAACCTCAGTATTATACGTGCTGCTGTAGTAATGCCCATAGTTATAAGGGTGAACTCATCATTTGTAAAAGGTGGAACCTCAGTTTTGTCACCTAAAAGGCATATCCTAGGTGAGAGAGGGATTTTAAATGCCAGACATCTACCTAATTGTCTTAACACAGATTCCCAAAAGGGTTGAATCTTTGTACATTGCTATAATCCATGAAAGTATGTACCAATCTCCTGTTTACATTTCCAGCTTTTACTATCATCTAAGCATCCCATTTTAAAAAGTCGCACTGGAGTTTAAAAATACCTACAGTATGAAGTATCTTATACTGTATAAATTTAACACTTGCTTCTTTTATATATTTTCCACTGAAAGAGTTCTATCCCAGGAATCTTTATCTATATCACCACTAATATCATTTTGCCAAATCAGTCTTAAATTTTCACAGTTTTTATTATTAATCTTTGAACAAATTTTGTAAAACGTAGATACTTTTTAAAGCTGTTTTGGGAATTTGTAACATTTTTCCAACATGTTTCTATTCTGTACCTTGGGAACCTTTGTTTCAAAACAGTGTCTGATTTGTATGTATTTTCAAAAATTATCTTGTCCTTCTAATTTCAACTTTTTTTTTTTCCAAATCATCATATTAGTTTACCATTGTTAATAAATCATTTAAAGTACATATACATATACTTCTAAGCCAATGACCCCAAAATAAGGGCCAATTTCCAATTTTGACAAAGTTATTATTCCATATTGAGGAATAGTCTTGAGATAAGTGAGAGATTTGACATTTCTTATGATACATTTTCCAGACTTCCTTAGAATGATACACATATCATTTTTAACATTATAACATTATATAATTTAACATTAAATTTCGAATTCATCCAAATTTCAGTACAGATCTAGATCTTAAGTTGCTCGTTCTAGCAAATTTTTTCACCTCATTTTTCCAGTTTCTGGCCAGGAAGTGCTCGGCTACATGGGCAGGCAGAACGTTCTCCAGCAGAACCCGATTTAGATTTTCCATGGTTTCTATTTCCTCACATTCCTTCTTGAACTTGTTCTTCCACAGGAAGTCCAACCTACAGTAATATTCATTCTGTTACAAGAGGACACAAAGGTCAAGATACTGGTGGACACAACGCTATTTAAATCAGAACAAATTAAGATAATTAAGAGAAATACCTACTGTCAACACTTAACACATACTGTATATACTTATACAAAATGTTTTTTGTTATTTTTTTGGAAACAGTAGAGTTTGAAAAACAAGTCAACCTGATCAACTTTACAATTGAATTTAAACGTTTTGGGAATGAAGATTCACTTGATAAACTTGATTGATGAAGAAAATTATAGTGAGGAGCAGAGGGAAAAAAAATCCCTTTCTGAATCTCATCTGTAATGGGACTTCTTGGTATTAAGAGGTTGTTTATTTTGTTCATCAACGCAGCTGTCAAAATCTTGCAGATTGTTTTTCAAGTCGTTTGTATTCTTGCCTTTTGAGAGTAGGAAGGTGGTTTCTGATTTGAACCATTCAGGTATACCTCTTGGATCAGCAATGATATAATTAAAGGTGCTTGTATACCACCTGTACAAGAAATTCTGGAGTTTGTTTGGCCTCTGAGATTTCAAGTTGTTAGTTTGCTTGCTTAATGACTTTAGCTATCTTGTCTACCGTGAAGTCATTCCATTCATCTTCTTCTTCTTTAAATTATGATTATTTATTATTATTATTATTATTATTATTATTATTATTATTATTATTCATTCATTCATTCATTCATTCATTCATTCATTTTCTTTTTGGCTTAATCTGGGGTCACCACAGCAGAATGAACCGCCAACTTATCCAGCATGATTTTACGCAGCGGCTGCCCTTCCAGCCGCAACCCATCCCTGGGAAATTCTTCTTCTTATTATTATTATTATTATTATTATCATTATTATTATTATTATTATTATTATTATTATTATTATTATTATTATTATATCATTTATTTCCCCCTTCAGAGGACTTTGGCTCTGACATAATTTGGCAAATCTGACTGTATTATTCTCCAACACTGGTCATTGTTCCTCATCTGTTGCAACCCATGCAGACTATATCTATTTTTTATAACTTTTTTACTGTGTGAAACATCAATAAACTGCTGGCCCTCATTAATGCATGACAAGAGATGGATTAAATCAGCAAGACTGTCTGAAGAGAAGAGAAACTGTAAACAAACGTTCTGTCTGGTTCTCCAATATCAGAACTCCTACAGCCTCCTCAACCTTCAGTATTACTCTGCCCACATAGAGTGACAACAGATCAATAGACTCACTACAGTTTGACAAATATTGCAGCTGTTGGACAACATAATGTACTTTTGAGGAGAGAATGTAGTTGTTTACATTGCAACTATGCATAAGGATAGTGCCTATTTTAAATATTTATAATTTTCGAGATACAGTGTGTCAGCATCCATCAGCCTGTCACTGAGCGGAGCAACGACGGTTGACATTGTCCATTCACAAGATGATGATAGAGACAGCATAATAAGCTTAGAGGAAATAAGATCTAACAGCAGCTGATCAAAACATTCTAAAATTGGTGAGTGACATTCTAAGCCCATCTCTCTCTTTTGTATGTTGTAGTGCTGTATATATAGCATAGTAATTGTTGTGTATTGAGTGTGAGATGGGACCACTCTGAACAACCCTAAGTTACTTTTTAGTAACTTTAGTAACTAGTATCTGTTTGTTTCTATTGTCTCCTGTTTTCATTACTTCAGACTAGTTCAGTAAAAAGAAACAAGAATTACCCGCATGTGTTTAGCGTTTTTCCTTATCGCAAACACAACAGTATGATTTGGCTTTTTTGGGGGTTAATTATTGTGATATCCTGATTGCAACAGAGAAATGCCTCTTGCCTTATAATCTTAAGATGTTGGCAAAATCACCTGTTTTGTCATCACTTTATATATTACACTAGAGAATCATTCAAATACTATCTCAAAAATGATGTTGGTGAAAATAGTAACGATTTCTGCTGTTCTGACTTCAGCTGCAGATGTGAACGAATGGTGGGAGAAAGTAGTTCCTCTTACAAAAAGATGTTTTGACTCTCCGTATTTGATTTTCTTTTTCATATACACGAGTATGCCATCAAACTGTTGTATAAACGCAATATCACACTCGTAGCAGTGTGATAAGGCTGTATATCTTCACTGGTGGGACACTAAAAGGCACTCGGCCAGCAGCCTAGTGCAGATGCACAATTCCCACCAGTGCCGATATACAGCTGTATCACACTACTCGTATATTGCTTTATATATATATATATATATATATATATATATATATATAAAGTTGAAGTCAGAATTATTAGCCCCCCGTTTTTCCCCAATTTCTGTTTAACCGAGAGAAGATTTCTTCAACACATTTCTAAACATAATACTATTAATAACGCATTCCTAATAACGGATTTATTTTATCTTTGACATGATGACAGTAAATAATATTTTACTAGATATTTTTCAAGACACTTCTAAACAACCTAGAGTGACATTTAAAGGCTTAACTAGGTTTGTTAGGTTAACTAGACAAGTTAGGTTAATAAGGCATGTTATTGTATAATGATGGTTTGTTCTGTAGACTATCGAAAAAAAGTATAGCTTAAAGGGGTTAATAATTTTGATCTTAAAATGGGTTTAAAAAAATGTAAAGCTTCTTTTATTCCTGCCGAAATAAAACAAATAAGACTTTCTCCAGAAGAAAAAATGTATTCACATTATTAAACACAAACAATCTATACTTGTGCTAAAATAGAGGCTGTGAAACTGTGGCTGCTTAAATCATGCTTATTGCAGTGTTGAAGTTCTGTATTATTATGTTATGTAGCAAAAATATGTTACTTCAAATAACAATAAAATATATTTTAAAAATTATATTAAAGACATGCTTTTTATGCATAGAGAATGTCCTTAAATATTGTCCTTAAAACAAAATCTCCTTTAAAAACAACACTTACCTGTCTGGCTAGAACAAGCAGGGTGATGAAGAATATAAAGAGAGAAACGGAGCCCATTGTTTTCAAGTCTTTCAGAACTCCTGGCCTTGTTTTGATGAGAGAAAGAAAGACAGAAAGATATAAGACTTGTTGGCATCGAGGGTTTTTTGTAACCAATCAAGTCATCTCTGGCTCGGGATGGCAAGCAGACCATGTCCACCCTGACTGTCAATTATCAAGAAAGCTCTGAGCTGGTTCACTGTGATCACTGGTTATTTTTTCTTCTTCTTCTTTCTAGAACATGTGTGTGAATCTCAAGAAAATGCTGTGTAAGAAGAATCCAATTTGTCTCTTTTTAACACTATATTTAGGATAAAATATAAAAGAAGTAGCTTTTTAATTAGCTTTTATGGATTATTTTAGGATTTTTTTTATCGCTTTAAACAGAAAATGTCAGTTCTCTCCTCATGATCACCTTGAATTGTATCATACTTGCACACGTTATCAAAATTTAAAATGAGTTCCATAAAACAATTAATGTTGTTCAAGGGTTTTCAAACTCAGTTGCCCTTTTGCTTGATTTACTGAAATATATTATAGTAACAATTAGGCTGGTATACTGTGTTAGATTTAGGCTTAAAACCAAAATACTACAGCTTAGGTTTCAGCAAATGTCATCTCATATGAGATAAATTGAGAAGAGTTAAATACAATATTGAAATCTTTAATGGGGCTATATCCAGTTACTGAGACTTTGGAACTTAAAATGTGTCTACCTTCCTGAAGCATTCTTTTAAAGCTTATACAGTATAGGTTCTCACCTTTCAATGACTTCTGCTTTGTAGAGGAATTTACTGTACTCGTCCATAGCGATGCGTGTGTCTGAAGTATAATGACACTGTAGAGCACCACAGCTGTTAGCATGATGAGCATCTTCAGCTCATAGTTGATCCTCAGAAACACAGAGCAGGAGATCAAGCCCAGAATGCAACTGTAGATAAAATACTAACAGTAGAGAAACACAGAAATCATAAACATTGTTTGAATAATTACATGAAGCAATTTATTAAAGTGATAGTTCACCCAAAACTGAATTTTATGTGAGCATTTATTCATCCCTCACTTGTTTCCAAATCTGTTGACTCTCTTTCTTCTGTCTCATACCATTGATTCTACAGTAAGAAAAACAAAAACTATGAAGACAATGTTAGAAGTTTCCAGCTTTCTTTAAAATATTTTCTTTTGTGTTCACATTTTTCACATTTTTTTTTTAAATGAGTAAAGAGTAAATGATGACATAATTTTTTTATTTTGGGTTGAACTATCCCTTTAACCAGTTGCAAGCACCAGTTGCAGTTCCCTATTAAGTGAATGTCTTTGGTTATGTATGTAAGTAATCCTGACTAGATAATGAGATGCTTTAAGCATACGTGCATGTCTTCCTTCAGACAATTGAAATCTGATGATGTGCTGAAGGTGTCTTTTTATATGTGCTGTCACCTCAAGTTTCCATTCTAAAACTTTCACTGTAAATTCACAGTAAAATGCTGGGAGCTGTGTTTTTACAGTACCACTACTGTAAAGCGTACAATAAAGTAACAAAAAATACTGACAGCTGCAGTTGCCAGTAATGTACTGTTTTTTATAGAGCTTTACTCAGATTTTACGGTATGTCGCTGTAAAAATAAACTGAATAAAACTCAAATGAATTAATTCCATTCACAGAAACTGACTACATCAAATTGGTCAACTGCACTTTGAGTTTATAAAGTAATATTTGTAATGTGCTATAACAATATAAACATATGTATAATGTTATTCAGTTAACCCAAATCTCTTGATGCTCACAGAAGCACATTTGTGTGTAGAGCTGAAACGATCAGTTTTTTAGTTCATCTTTGATTTAACACTAGCTGTATTCTCCATCACAATGGTCACACACAAACTCAACAAAAGGAATTTGACTCATTAAACATTGTGTTTGTGTGTGTACTGACAGCTTGGTTGCCAGCAATCTACGGTCTACCTCCATAGATTAAATTAACAGTAGGTTACTTTTAAAATACATTTTTACACAGTTTGTTTGTTTCACAGCACTTGTTTTGGTGGAAAAAAATATATTTTACAGTAGAATCCTTAATCAACATATGTTACATACTTAACCCAACACATTTCCACACTACTCACTCTGCCCAGTCCCATGCAGTGCAAGCAGGAATTAAATTAAGTTAAAGGGATATTTCACCCTAAAATGAAAATTCTTCCATCATTTACCCACCATTCACTTGTTCAAAACCTGTCTGAGTTTATTACTTTATGAGCTTCATTCTTCTGTTGAACATAGAAGAATATATATATAAAAATGTTGGTAGCTGTCACTCATTGAATTCATAGTTTTTTTCCCCAATATGGAGTAGTTCAATGGGTTCTGCATTCTTCAAATATCTTCTTTTGCGATCAACAGAAGAAAGAAACTATATGAGGGAGAATAAATTGTGGTAATTGTCGTTTCTGGGTGAACTATGCCTTAACATACTGGGTCAGATTAGTAAAAGATAGGTATATATTATATATATATATATATATATATATATATATATATATATATATATATATATATATATATATATATATATATATATATAATTATTATTATTTATTTTATTTTTTTTTGCCAAATGTTTATTGTCAGGTAATTGATGTGTTTGTTGTCTACTTAACAACTCTCCCCACACTCAAACGCCCACTTCCTGCCCATATAGATTACCTATTGCATTACTATAGACAAACTTACAAATCAGCATGAAAACTCACTGTTTCACCTAAAATTGGAAAAGTTTATATATATTTTTTTGTTGTTTTATTAGTTTTGTACTTTTGTCTGTATATTTTTTTTGTTATTCATAACATATGAGGACTGGAACACTATTATGTATGGGGTCAATTCGACACCAAGAAAAACAAACATGGTTTGCTGGGCATATATTTTCTAAAGGGACAGTGGCCACGAAATGGAATGCTACGGTTACTAAAGTAACCCTTTGTTCCCCGAGGGGGGGTAACGAAAATGCTATGTGGAAACTTCCACTATGGGGATTTCGCCAGAAACCAATCATCTGAAAGAGTATAAAAACGGGCCAATGAAATGCCAATGAGTTGGCGGCGTCAGCGTGCACAGCTGGCATTAATGACAATCAGTCATGCTATAAAGACGCAGCCAGTGCCATGCTCGACATCATTTTCTAGCTGAAGAGACTTTCACGCTCAACAGCTAAGGGACAATCGTTGTGGCAAAGGAACATAGCATTTCCGTTTCCCCCCTGGGGGAACGAAGGGTTACTTTAGTAACCGTAGCGTTCCCCTTCGGATGGGGAACTCCAATGCTATGTGGAAACTTCCACTATGGGGAAATCTATGGAAAACGCCACAACGAAAGAACCTTACTGCGTCCCTGTTGAAGGTTGAGCCACGCTGTAGAGCGAGCGCACCTACAACGCCCCGAGACACAGTCTTCCAATGTGTCCCCTGGCCCTTACTTACCTTACTTACCTTTTCAGGAACAGTTATATTTTTTCAGGGAGTCGCAATAACCCAGTAAAATAGGTTTTAGAAAGACAGTACCTTGGGAAAGTGTTCAGTCCCAATAGGGAGGACGCTGCGGAGCTTACCTGCTACCCAGAGGGGAGACCTGGTGATAACCTATAGACAAGCCCAGAGATGGGGAGTCCGTGCATAAGAATGGTTAGCGGAAAGGGAAGACACGAGCCCGCCTAGAAGGGGGGACTAAACCGTGGCTGAGTGAGCGTATGGGATCACCAGCGGGGATCACGCATAGCAGGCACCTATACCCAGAACGCGGGCTGACCAGCGGGCATGCCAACAACGTAACGGGCCAACACCTGACTCCTCCGCTGAGTCAGATGCTGGGGGCCTCGGAGGAACTCTGCAGGGTTCACCAAATGGGGAACAGAACTGACAAAGCTGAAAAAGCGCACGTATCTCCAGGTTAGGGAGAATGGCGCAGCAAGCGTGTTTCGACACCTCAACCGAATCGTTTCCTCTATCACCAAGGGTTACCTATCACCCTTGAGGAAACCAGCTCCACTCGCAGATTGTAAAACCTTGCAAATGTATTGGGTGTCACCCAACCCGCAGCTCTACAAATGTCTGTCAGAGAGGCGCCGCGTGCTAACGCCCAGGAGGATGTGATGCTCCGAGTGGAGTCTCACCCCCGGGGGACACGGCTCACCCTGGCTCTGATAAGCGAGGGAGATGGCATCCACTATCCAGTGGGCCAACCTCTGTTTAGATACGGCACTTCCCTTCTGCCGACCACCGTACCAGAAAAGGAGCTGGTCAGAGGATCTAAAGCTCTGAGTGCGGTCCACATATATATTCACAAAGCGCGAACAGGACACAACAATAAAAGGGCTGGGTCTTCCTCCTCCGCGGGCAGCGCTTGCAGGCTCACTACCTGATCCTCAAATGACGTGGTAGGAACCTTGGGCACATAGCCGGGCCGGGGTCTCAGGACAACGTGAGAGTAGGCCGGCCCGAATTCTAGGCACGAGTCACTGACCGAAAATGCCTTCAGGTTCCCAACCTTCTTAATCGATGCCAACGCGACCAGCAGAGCTGTCTTCAAGGACAGCAATCTCAAGGATACTGAGTCGAGTGGTTCGATGGGATTCCCACGTAGGCTTGTTGGCACTACCGCGAGATCCCAAGAGGGCATGAGCAGGGGGCGGGGTGGAAACATCCGCCTCGCACCTCTGAGGAACCGGATGATGAGGTTATGCTTCCCCACGGTGCCGCTATCCACGCATCATGATGAGCGGAGATGGTGGCCACATAAACCTTCGGGGTGGAGGGCGACAGCCTTCGCTCCAACCTGTCCTGAAGGAAAGAAAGCACAACACTGATCTGGTAAGATCGGGGGTCTTCTCGGCGAGAAGCGCACCACTCAGTGAATAGACTCCACTTCAGGGTGTAGGCATGCCTCGTAGAGGGTGCACTAGCCTGAGTGATGGTATTAACCACCGCCAACGGTAGGTTACCTAAGTCTTCCTCGTCGCGTCTTTGGACCACACGTGGAGGTTTCCACAAATCTGAGCGAGGGTGCCAGATGGTGCCCTGTCCTGAGAGAGTAGGTCCTCTCTCAAGGGACGCGCTGGAGGGCAGACGGCGAGCGAGCTGAAACATACGGTGGGAGCGTATACCCCCCATACGTTTAGTACGCGCTTCAGCAGCCATGCTGTCCGTCCTGACCAGCACGTGTTGCCCCCTCAGCACCGGTAAAAAAGTGATACAGCGCAGTGCCATGCGCGTCTGGGGACCCGATCGTGAAGCCAACGCTGTAGTGGTCTCATGGAGCAATCCGAGCAGCTGCGGATGCCATATGCCCCAGGAGCCTCTGAAAAAGATTTCAGGGGGACCACCTTTTTCCTGTCGAACTCTCTCAGACAGTTCAGCATTAGCTCAGCGCATTCTCGTGAGAGGCGCACCTTCATGGTGATCGATTCCAGCTCCAACCCGAGAAAGGAGATGCTCTGCACGGGGGCGAGCTTGCTCTTTTCTTGGTTGTCCTGAAACCCCAACAGGCCGAGGTGCCGGAGCACCTTGTCTCTGTGCATAATCAATTGCTCCCGAGAGTGGGCTAAAATCAGCCAGTCATTGAGATAATTGAGCATGCAGATGCCCGCGAGCCGAAGGGGTGTGAGGGCACCCTCCGTGAGCTTGGTGAAACCCGCGGAGACAGAGAAAGCCCGAAGGGGAGGACCCGTACTGCCATGCTTGACCTTCGAACGCAAACTGCAGTTTTTTGGCGTGGAAGTATGGAGACATAGAAATACACGTCCTTCAGGTCTATTGCTGCAAAGCAATCCAAAGGACGAACGCATCAGGTGATGTGCATCTGCGTAAGCGAAGCCTGTGAAGGCCGCAGTTCAAAACGCGCAGATCTAGGATTGGCCATAGCCCACTGCTCTTTTTGGGCACAATGAACTACGGGCTGTAAACCCACGCTTCATCTCGGCTGGAGGGACTGGCTCGATTGCATCCTTCGCCAGGAGGACAGCAATCTCCTCTCGCAAGTCAGGGGCGGACGCAGGGCTCCATGAGCCATTGGCGAAACGCACCGATCCTGCGAGCTGGAAGGCATAGCAACCCAGACTGGCAGTGTTCGGGCTGTCACATCCTGAGAAGGGAAAAATGCTCTTTCATTGAGGATTTGATGGCGTTTTTTTTTTTTTTTTTTTTTTTGCCGTTAAATGAAGTGCCCCGCCCTCCAGCGGGGAAAGAGCAAATTCCCTCCTCCCCAGATGGCCCGTCTCAGGGACACTTCGCGGTCCGTTTACTGAACTTAGCGGTGCCCTGGGCCGGGGGACGCTGGTTGCTTGCGCGATGCTCGGCGCAGCCGCGTGGTCGGAGGCGCAGGCGGGTGCAGTGGAGCAAAGCTGCAGGCAGGCGTCCTCGGCAAAAAGCAGTGGATGTGGATGGCTCGGCGGCGGGGGGGAGCGGTCATATAATCCCGCCGATAGAGATATCGCCCATCGCCTCCATCTGCTCTATCACCGGCGTGAATTTCTGGGCGAATTCACCGACGGTGTCGCCGAACAGGCCAGCCTGGGATATGGGTGAGTTAAGAAAGCATATCACCAGGTTTAGCCTGAGGTGGCGTTCCTGGATCACGGATGTGATCATCGTCCTTTCCAGGGCACACACAGCCGACTTTTTTTTTTTTTTTTTAAAGAGCATAGTCGGTTGCGGTGCGGAGCTTATGCTCAGTCCTGGGTCGGAACCATCATCGCGCAGCCGGGCCAGCACCTGCGCTTGGTAGCGCTGGTAGGTGGCCATAGCATGCCTACTGTATCCATCCAGGAAGAAGGGGATTGGGAGGCTTAGAAGGTCTTGCCTTCATCATCCACATCACACCCCTCTAATCGGTCCGGCCGCGGGGCTGGGGATAAACCATCTCCAGAGCCACGTCCGAAGCAGCCTGGGGAAGCACAGCCACAAAGTCTGCTTCTAGATTCGACGCCGCGCTCATCATCTGGAAGGGGGCAAGCGGGTTCGAATCCTCGTCAGACCTTGACAGCCCACCCTCCAAGGATGGTGAGGATGGAAGCGCACGCAGATCGGGCAGAAAAAGTGCCCTCAAGACTGCGTGAGTTTACTGTGCACTTCCGGGAAGAAGGGGACGGAAGGCTTGCATTCTCATCAGACAATGACAGCCCATCCTCCGATGCAGCGATGGACATCTGACCCCCGGTGTCATCATGTGAGAGAGTGACCATCCAAGGACGGAGCGCTTCTCTTCACCTGAAGCTTGGATGGAGCGAGTGGAGGAGCGAGAGGTCCGCAGCCCGAGGGTGGCGGATTTACTCCCACTGAAACCCTCAGATCTGCCCGAGTGCCAACCGCAGTGACAAGAGCGAGCCGCGATCTTTACTGCGCAAAAGACATGACATCACAGTGATGGCATGTACTGCCAGCGAGCACTGCATTAACATGCTGGACCCCAGATATGAAACGCTGTGCTCGTGCCCATCATCCGGGATAGGAAACCACCGCATCCAGAAGTGCTGCTCTTTTAGGAAAGCTTTTTCCTATATACAAACCGCTCTTGGAGGACCAGACCCAAAGGACGCCAGGCAAGGAAGAAAAACCCAGCTCGACCATCTGCCACTGCGTATACACGCTCTGGATCGGGAGAAGCTGTTTCTCGATCTCTCTCTGTAGACACTGGTTGGAGATACCCTCAAAGACTTTCTCAGAAGCTTCGTGAAAGGCTCTGAAAGCGAAAGGATGTCGAGCATGGCACTGGCTGCGTCTTATAGCATGACTGATTGTCATTGATGCCAGCTGTGCCTGCTGACGCTGCCAACTCATTGGCATTTCATTGGCCCGTTTTTATACTCTTTCAGATGATTGGTTTCTGGCGAAATCCCCATAGTGGAAGTTTCCACATAGCATTGGAGTTCCCCATCCAAAGGGGAACCAGACATTCATCCACAGCGATGTGGGGGACCTGGATTGAAAAGAAAGGGAAATCGCTGGACCACTTGCCCCCCACAAGTTTCATTTCAGTACTTTATATCATTTTCAATTTATGGTGTAATGCATGGGCGTTGCTAGGCCTACAGCCTCCCTATATTTCTACTCAGCCCCCCTAAAACCTTTCCGACTAGTTCAAAAACTGTAGACTAAATTGTTGTCTCTGTCCCCTTTAAATTTGATATGAAGATGGCGGCAGAATTCGGCTCCTCCTAGACTTTTGTTTTTCATTTGATCAGCTAACCACAGCTGTGCAGAGCGAAGAGACAAGGTGTGTGTTATTGATAAATTGTTATAAAAAATGCTTATTTGCAGTTCTTTGTTATAAATACACTTGTAACACTTGTACCGCAATGTCAGATAGGAGCAATCAGGTTTCCAATCTACTGGTTCCTTAGTGCTCACCTCATAATCGCAGCTGTTTCCTCCAGCGAAAATGTAACTCTTAACGAACATTTTACTATTTTTATTTCAAAATGAACTACCATATAAAACACATTACAGTGCATGTGGCATTATCTATACCACAGTCATGCACAGAAAGTATTAAACACAGTGACAGAACCACTTGAATGTGATAAGTGAACGTACTCATTTTAACTGTCAGTCACTGACAGCGATAGAAACATCATGTGGTTGGCCTTGTATTAAAAATATTTTACTATTTTAATATGATTCAGTTCGTGAAATATGTGAATTAGTCAAATATATATATATATATATTATATATATATATATTTATTCATTTATTTATATGTATACTATGTAATTAGAAAAGTGGCAGTTTTTATTTAATAAAATACATGGAAAACAAAAATTGTACTTTAACACACACACACACACATACATACATATATATAATATATATATATATTATATATATAATATATAGATATATATATATATATATATTATATATATATATATATATATATATATATATTTTATTTATTTATTTTTATTTATTGATTTTTTTTGTTGTTTTTTTTTTCTCATATGGAGCTAAAATGAAATTCTAAAATTTCCCCTGGTGTAATGAAAAGCTGAAATGCTGACTTTATGTCTTGAACACACTGATAGCTTATCTGGTGGGCCCAGAAAACCATTTTGAAGACATTAGCAGCACTTAGTCTAACCCTATCATTCAAGTGGGGAGTGGGACCATAATAATTTTCCGTTTTTGGACAGTAATGTGTCTGCTGGTGGTTGAGATGGTATGTCACTTTCACTGTCAAAAACTTGTGACAAATCTCAAATATCAAGTTCTCACATGTCATGTGAACTTTCAGTGGTTCTCGCAACACTACAGGTGTGGTTGTGTTAGTTTTTTTTTTTTTTCGTTTGTTTTTTTTTATTATTATATTTAACATATAAAATTTTAATACATATTAAATAATTATAGCATGTTATAGTGACCTCAATATCACAAAAAAAAAAAAAAAAAAAAAACATGTGTAACTTCTTTTAGATTTCCTACAGTATATATTTATATCCTGTTTATACAGCTACAAAACCCCAAAGAACATGTAACAAAATGTGTACAGGGCATTGAAAAAATAATATCATGTTAATTTTATGTTACCACAGTTTTCCCGATTAAATTAGGAAAAGTCATTCAATCTGAAGTAAAAAAAAAACAAACAATGTCAATTATATATCCACATACGTTTAACACTGAATGGGGTCAAATTGACCCTAAGGATAATAGGAGGGTTAAAAGCTTCAATTGGGTTGGGAATGGAAAGTTATGCAATTGATTCAATGATTACAAACCTTGTGAAGGTAAACCACAGACACAGCACATCATATTACACTCCACAACACTTTATGCATAATTAATAATAAATAATTGATGAATTTTTCATCTGAGAGAGAAACTCCTAAAAATGCTTGTGCAGTAAGTTACCGTAAGCAACCATAAAAATAACTCGGTCCATGCCTTTTAATTACTGTGTCTTTGCAATCATTGATATTTGTGTCCAAAGGTACTGTCAAAAAAGACTTTGCATTAGTGGAAACTGTTAGTAAATCTGGCCATAATGTGCAATGTCAAGAATTACAATGTAAAAAAACAGACAGCAATACAGCTAACTCACAGGAAGGTAGAATGCGTTCTGGTCCAGGTAAGATATGGGTTGTCCGTCAGGCTGAAGAAGTGTCTCATTTGATGTATTATAAACAGTCTCCATTGATGTTAGGTTGTCTTCTATAAAGAACTGCAAGAAGTGATTAAAATATCATTTGTAATTTAAGTTTTTTAACAAAATACTTTAATGGTGTTTTTGATGGCTTTTGAATTGAGCAACATAATTCTTAATTGTTCTATTAATTTCACTGTAAACTGGAACCTTTAAAAAGTTGACTGTTTCCAATGATATGGGTTCAGTTCATTTTCAATTAAGCTTCTCCAGAATTAATATTTTTAACAATTAAATAATTTCAAGAGGAAAAAAATACCATGAACAATTCTGACACCCAGATTGCATAAGTGAGCTTATTTATAAACAAATTTCAAGAGGATCACGTGCTAAGATGCTTGCAGCCGGTCCCGCATTATTCAATTTATGATGTCACCTATCAGACGATTGCTAAGCCACTATAAAATACCCTAAGTTCCATATAACGGCCATCTTCGTTTTGAAGAATCCTCCCTTCCACTCCTCTCCTCCTCCTTTCCTAGACGGGTGGCACGGTGGCCCAGTGGTAAGCACTGTTGTCTCACAGCAAGAAACGTCACTGGTTCTAGCCTTACCAAGCCAGCCGACGTTTCTGTGTGGAGTTTACACGTTCTCCCCATACTCATGTGGGTTTCCCTCCCGGTTCCCCAGTTTCCTACCACCGTCCAAAAACATGCATATTTAAGTTAATTGACTAATCCAAATCAGCACCATAGAATGCTCCTAGAAAGTAGTTATCTCTTAAGAGCAATCCCTATCTGTTCATTAGTTACTACAGCAGGGGAGTTCTCGAGATCTAGCTGAGCTCAAACTCCCCTCTTGCCTTGCAACGTGAGGGAGCCCCGGGCTCGAGGATCTTATGAGCTCAGGGCTCTCTCCTGGGACAGCATGCCAAACAAGCTTATAATCAATCATCAGCTAAGTGTGAACTCTTGAAGTCAGTTAATCTTTTTCTGGCATCATGTGTTTGTTTGCTTGAGTTTGTCTGTCGTTATTACAACAACAAGACACAAAAAAAATTGCAGTTATGATATGTAATGTTATGACAATTTGACAATTCCAAGACAATATATTAATTTTCACAAATATTTCAATAAACAGGATATAGCAGATTCATTAACAACATAAGGACCTACAGAGTATACTTTTTATGAAAAAAAAAAAAAGAATGACAAGTTCACTGAAAAAACAAGGTCAAATGTGAAACCAAAAGCACATGACAGTTTAATATATATGTTAATGATAAACTAAGTAGTTTCTTAAGTTTGGTATTTTGCAAAATAACTAGTAAAATATTTTGTACTGTTATCATAGCAAAGACCAATAAATTAGTTTTTTATAAATTAGTTTTTTAAACTATATAAATGTAACACATTTTAAAAAAATGTGTTGAAAAGAATCTTTATTAAACAGCACATCACAAGACGGCCCAATACTTTTGTCTTAACATTAGATGACAAAATATGAATTGGAATGGTATCACAATTTGATAATGTTTGTTTACAACAGTGACATATGCCACAAAGTGGAATAGCAAAATCTGGAAGGCAAAACTGGTATCTGCAGCCAGGGCACAGATGGACACAAATCTCTGCCAAGAAATTCTGCAATAACACATGTCAGACTACTGCGGTCAAGGCCCCTTGTGTAATGTGTGTAATCCAGTAAGGAAGCATCACATACCTTTATTTGTATGACTATAAACCCAAAAAGTATTGATCAGAAATTTTCTGGATTATTGTGGTTGACATACCATATTGAAGACAGCCATGATCAGGATGAGGGCTGTGGTCGCCATGGTGAGGGTGATGCGTGGCCAGGGCTTGCTGGCAATGATTCCTGAGGATCTAAGGATCCAAAGCCAAGATGCAGAGGCCGTCTTTTTGCATTGCTAGTGTTGGTCAACACACAGGGAAGATAATTTGAAGAGATTCAGTAATTTTTTGTTCAAATATTTCAAATATTGATTATTTGACATTAATTTGTTATTATAAAAATGATTTAAATAGATTTATAAAGATGGAGGGCATCAGGTGGACAATTTTTGTCATATTTATTACATGATCCATAGCAAACAAGGAAGTAGGTGCCATATGATCTACCCACAAACTTACGAGTGCACACAGAAATATTCATAGTGCTTCACTTTTTCCACACACCTACCCCATAATGGACAATGTGAAAACGATTTTTTTTGAAATTTATTAAACAAAAAAAACCTAAAAAAAAAAAATTCACATGTACTTAAGTTATTCACAGCCTTTGTTATGAAGCTCTAAATTGAGCTCAGGTACAGTTCTGTTTCCATCTGATCATTCTTGGGATGTTTCAGCAGCCTACCTGAGTTCACGCATGTGGTAAATTCAGTTGATTGGACATGATTTGGAAAAGGCAGACACCAGTCTTAATATAAGGTCCCAGGGTTGACAGTGCATGTCAAAGCACAAACCAAGCATGAAGACAGAGGAATTTCTGTAGACCTCCAAGACAGGATTGTCTAAAGACACAAGGCTGGGGATGGTTACAAAAAAATTCTGCTGCTCTGAAATTCCAATGAGCACCTTGGCCTCCATCATCCGTAAGAGGAAGATGTTTGGAACCACCAGGACTCTTCCTAGAGCAGGCTGGCCATCTAAGCTAAGTGATCGAGGGAAAAGGGCCGTTGTCAGGGAGGTGATCAATAACCCGATGGTCACTCTGTCTGAGCTTTAGCTTTCTTCTGTAGAGAGAAGACAACCATCTGTGCAGCAATCCACCAATCAGGCCTGCTTGGTAGAGTAGCCAGACGGAAGCCACTCCCCACCTGGAATGTCTGAAGGACTCTCAGACCATAAGAAACAAAATGATGAGACTAAAATTGAACTCTTTTGAGTGAATGCCAGGTGTTACATTTGGAGCTGGACTCGATCACCATGAAGGCGCACCTCTCACGAGAACGCAGCGAGCTAATGCTGAACTGGCTGAGAGAGTTCGACAGGAAAAAGGTGGTCCCCCTGAAATCTTTTCAGAGGCTCCTGGGGCATATGGCATCCGCAGCCACGGCCACGCCGCTCGGATTGCTCCATATGAGACCACTACAGCATTGGCTTCACGATCGGGTCCACAGACGTGCATAGCACGCGGGCACACACCGAGTGACTGTCACTGCGCGTGTCGCCGCACCCTCACACCCTGGAGGGACCCCTCCTTCCTACGGGCCGGAGTGCCCCTAGGTCAGGCGTCCAGGCATGTTGTCGTTTCGACAGATGCCTCCAGTAAGGGTTGGGGGGACGTGTGTTGCGGGCATGCTGCTGCGGACCTGTGGAAGGGAACCCAGCTGCATTGGCATATCAACTGCCTAGAGCTGTTGGCAGTGTTTCTCGCTCTGCGCCACTTTTTACCGGTGCTGAGGGGGCAACACGTGCTGGTCAGGATGGACAGCACGGCGGCGGTAGCGTATACCAACCCTATGGGGGGTATACGCTCCCGCCGCATGTTTCAGCTCGCTCGCCGTCTGCTCCTCTGGAGTCATACGCGGCTGAAATCGCTGCTTGCTATTCACATCCCGGATGAGCTCAACTGTGCGGCCAACGGGCTCTCACAGCAGCTCCTACCCCGTGAGAATGGCGACTCCACCCCGAGTCTCGGGGCATGCGCAAATATGCCTTTCCCCAGTGAGCCTACTCACTGTTACTGTGCAAGGTCAGAGAGGACGAGGAGAGGTCTTGCTAGTTGCGCCTCTCTGGCCCAACCGGACCTGGATATCAGAACTCTCCCTCCTCGCGATGGCCCCCCCTGGCAGGTCCCTTTGAGAGAGGACCTACTCTCTCAGGGACTGGGAACCATCTGGCACCCTCGCTCAGATCTGTGGAACCTCACGTGTGGTCCATAGACGTGACGAGGAAGACTTAGGTAACCTCCTGTTGGCGGTGGTTAATACCATCACACAGGCTAGTGCACCCTCTACGAGGCATGTCTTCTCACCGAGAAGACCCCCGATCTTGCCAGATCAGTGTTGTACTTTCATTCCTTCAGGACAGGTTGGAGCGAAGGCTGTCGCCCTCCACATTGAAGGTTTACGTGGCCACCATCTCCACTCATCATGATGCTATGGATGGCGGCACCGTGGGGAGGCATAACCTCATCATCCGGTTCCTCAGAGGTGCGGGGCGGATGTTTCCACCCCCCCCCTGCTCATGCCCTCTTGGGATCTCGCGGTAGTGCCAACGAGCCTACGTGGGAATCCCTTCGAACCACTCGACTCAGTATCCTTGAGATTGCTGTCCTTGAAGACAGCTCTGCTGGTCGCGTTAGCATCGATTAAGAGGGTTGGGGACCTGGAGGCATTTTCGGTCAGTGACTCGTGCCTAGAATTCGGGCCGGCCTACTCTCACGTTGTCCTGAGACCTCGGCCCGGCTATGTGCCCAAGGTTCCTACCATGCCGTTTAAGGAAGGTAGTGATCCAGGTAGAAGAGGAGGCAGACCCAGTCCTATTGTTCTCATTGTTGTGTCCTGTTCGCTCTTTGCGAATATATGTGGACCGCACTCAGAGCTTTAGATCCTCTGACCAGCTCTTTGTCTGTTACGGTGGTCAGCAGAAGGGAAGTGCCGTATCTAAACAGAGGTTGGTCCACTGGGTAGTGGATGCCATCTCCCTCGCTTATCAGAGCCAGGGTTAGCCGTGTCCCCCGGGGGTGAGAGCGCACTCCACTCGGAGCGTCGCATACTCCTGGGCGTTAGCACGCGGCACCTCTCTGACAGACATTTGTAGGGCTGCGAGTTGGGTGACACCCTATACATTTGGAGGGTTTACATTCTGCGAGTGGAGCCGGTTTCCTCAAGGGTATTAGGTAACCCTTGGTGATTGAGGAAAGATTCGGTTGAGGTGTCGAAACACGCTTGCTGCGCCATTCTCCCTAACCCGGAGATACGTGCGCTTTTTCAGCTTTGTCAGTTTAGTTCCCCATTTTGGCGAACCCTGCAGAGTTCCTCCGAGGCCCCCAGCACCTGACTCAGCGGAGGAGTCAGGTGTTGGCCTGTTACGTTGTTGGCATGTCCACTGGTCAGCCTGCGTTCTGGGTATAGGTGCCTGCTATGCGTGATCCCCTCTGGCGATCCCATACGCTCACTCAGACACGGTTTAGTCCCCCCTTCTAGGCGAGCTTGTGTCTTCCCTCCCCGCTAACCATCCTTATGCATCAACTCCCCATCTCTGGGCTAGTCCACATGTTGTCACCAGGTCTCCCCTCTGGGTAGCAGAACGGAAATGCTATGTTCCTTTGCCACAATGACTGTCCCTTAGCTGTTGAGCGTGAAAGTCTCTTCAGCTAGAAAAGGATGTCGAGCATGGCACTGGCTGCGTCTTTATAGCATGACTGGTTGTCATTGACGCCAGCTGTGCACGCTGATGCCGCCAACTCATTGGCATTTCATTGGCCCGTTTTTATACTCTTTCAGAGGATTGGTTTCTGATGAAATCCCCATAGTGGAAGTTTCCACATAGCATTTCCATTCCCCCCCTCTTTAGTAACCGTAACGTTACGTGCATTCACTGCGCACACATCTTGCACGTTAAGTGTTGGATTCAGCCTACGATAAAAGAAGAAGCTGTGGATTGTTAGCCACAATCTGTAAGTACTTCTTTTTGTTAAAATTGATGGCTTACATGCATAGTTTCTAGCGTTCATTGTAGGCTATGTTGTAGTAAGGACGTAAAGAAAAGAAATTACAAGACGGGAGGGTGGCAGGAGATAAGTGTGAAATACGAGAGACTCTCTGGAAAAACAGGAGTTTGGCAGGAATGATTTAGCTACAAACATGTATCCGTTTTACTCCTGTAAACCAGGAAATATGATGGTCGTTTCCATGTTAGCTCAGTAGCTGTGTAAAAAGAAGGTAAGATATGTGAACAAATAACATGATTTTTTTTACAAATGAATTACGAACAAACACTGTTTTGCACCCCATAAACACAATCAAACCTTTAAAAAAAACTACTGTGGACCACCCCTTTAATTTAAATATTAACTAAATCATCACTAGACTAAATCATCACTAGAGTCTTGGTACCCTCTGTGAGGTTAACCAGAACCTCATTTTACCAAGTGCAACATGCTCCTAGATCAATGCTTAATAACCAATCAGAGGGGCGTTTCACAAACATAGACGTAACTCACAGTTGAACAACCATATTAAGAATGGTTCGGGAAATAAAAATGTAGTGACAAGTGTTTCACAAACTCTGTTGGAGATCCATTGTCTAAACTACGTTATTTAAATTGCTTTTTTTTTTTTTTTACTCACACAAACGTTAAGCCCCCTTAAGTCAATCCAAGAATTGCCCCTGGCTAAGAATAGAACACAGCCAGGATCTATGCTACAGCTCTAGTTCCAGCCCCCCTGTTTGTGAATGTTCAGTGGAACGATGGATTCGGGAAACACTGAATCACCAAACTACATTTGGAATCAAAATTGCGATCTTAGTTAGCTAACAATGGTTTTGAAAATGCTTCTCAATTATTATTATTATTATTATTATTATTATTATTATTATTAATTCACCTTTCCTCTGATTTAGGAATAAATTACAATTAACAAGTAAATTTAGGGGTAGGTTTTAGATTTGGATTACTGTCTAACACTGTAAAATCAATATATGCAAAAAAAAGCTCGTTTAAAATGATTAAACCAACTAAAACAGTTTAAACATTGTGACTTACCAAGAAATGACCAATAAAGCAAACGAGCAGAATCACTGATAGAATTAAGAAGGCCATGCCAAAAGACACTCCCAATATTGCAGTTCTGAAATAAACAGAGAGAATATGTGGATTAAACCACAAGGACACAAAAGTGAAAATAGCTGTTTTCACTCACAATTCAACAAAATCATCCTGACAGCTCAGATTCAGTGCAGTTATATTTATTAAAGCCATCTGTAAGATAGACGTCTACAAAAATTTATAATTTTAATGTCAGTCAGTTTTGCTTTTGGCTAGATATTGCATTGTCAGTGTTTATAAGACATTTTATTGTGCTATCATGTAATGTAAAAAGGTGGAGAGGATGAACATGCATACTTCGGCAGGACCAGGATCTGAACGATGAAAATGCAGAAGAATATCAAGCAGGCACAGGTGATGTAATATTTGAAGGCCGGCAGGGTTGTTGCTCTATACTGCAGGGAAAGGACACACTGTTCTTATTGAGAATCAAACACTTCTGCATTCCTTCACCCTCTCTCACACCAGCGTCGCCTTTCCCTCCCCCTCAATTATTTATATGCGTATGCATTATTTTTCAAAAGTTCTGTTTAAGTTGGCTCGCAAAGTGTCAGTGCTTACCTCTTTTTCCAATGCTTTATTATGGAAAAACAAAGATATTCTTTGAATGTCTTCTGATTTCAGCCATTGTCTATAAAATAACAAAAATAATAATACACACAAACATAAATACATAAATACACCAGAAAAATACAAAAACATAACTTACACATATAAAAGGTGACCTACTTTTGAGAATTGATCCCATCGAATGTTCTAATCATCCTCTCATTCAGCTCTTCCTCAAATCGCTTCTTCTGAGATTTTGTTCTGAGGAAGACACTGACTTATTAGTGATTCTGTCATGAATTCCTTAATGTTTAAAATGTCTTTACCATTTAAACTAATTGTTAATATTTTACATATTGCATATATGTTGATACTGTGTTTAATACCACAGTGACAATTTTTACAATACGGTATGTATTGTAGCATAACTGGGAAATTTTACAAGCTAGAGAAAACAAGGAGGCAACCATTTTAATCCCACTTACTTACACTTGTGAAATGGAGGAAGAAACTGATCCATGATCTGTCTACCCACACATCAAAAGTCTTTTCTGATCCTTCCTTTAACAAATGGCCGTCGAATGACCCATTGTGAGCTTGTAGATTGCTGAAGCACTCGTCAGAAAAATGACGAGAACACAGCACAAGGCTGAGGCAATAATGCTGAGGTATTTTTGCAAAAATAAACTTCAACCGCTGACTCTTCACAGCCTCATCGTTGAGTAGACAAAATAACACAAATTTTCCCTCGCACTTCAGAGCACAGCATCTTCACTACATGATTCAACCGGGATCTGCTACAGAGTTTGTCTTCCCTTTTTTTCTAGCTACAGTGTTTGTGGCCGGGGGGTTCAAGTTACCCTGACGATTTATTTGAACCATTCTGAGTCGACTTTTTTATAGATGAATCAATAGTTTTAAATACAGCGCACTTGCAGATTTAAGCCTTAGCTGGATATTTCACTTCACTTAGTGCTGTGTTAAGGCATGGAAGGTCATTGCAAAAACCCATAATAGGGGCTTTTAAATATTAATAGCTGAAACATTAACTTTTAATTCTTTTATAAATGTTCACAGTAAGCTGGAAAAAGAGAGATGCAAAAGCTTATATACTAAAATTAGATTGTGTAAAAATATAAGAAGTTACACCAACTCCAAGACGTACTGTAAGCAAAAGGTATGTTTAACCTTTAAATGTTTAGTGCAAAACTTTTATTCAAATAATAAAAAAAGAAAGGAAATCTATACTATGGTACATTTTGTGTCTGAAAGTACTGAAAATCTGAATGCTTATTAAAAAGATAATCTGGTTAGTATTCTTTTAATCTGAAGTCTCAGATGTCACTGTTGTCACTGCTTCAGGTTGCTACTGTATGGCTTTGTGGTACAGGCCCTTAGGACAAGGCAAATATAAGAATGGAAGATGTTTTCTGTAGGATGCTGTTTTTGTGTGTGCAGTAAAGACATTTAAAAAGTTTGATTGCAATAAAAACATTGTTAGAAAAAAAGTCTTGTACAGATTTCATTCTCTCAGCACTGAAAGTCATACATGCAACGCATGATGACTCAGTTGCTGTAGCATTCACAGTATGCCTCACAACAACAAAAAAATGTGTCCTTGTTTTGAATTATTGTTTGTTCTTGCTTCAGTTTCTCTCACAATACCTGTGATGAACTGGAAATCTGTCTGTGGTAGTTCTCAGCTTGGTCTGACATCCCTACTTTGCATGGAAAATACATGTAGATAAATCATGTGGCTTTAATAGACCCTTTTCACATTTCCAGGTTTCTCGGTAGCGGAAGTCATCATAGGTGGGTAAACTTAGAGTGCAGTGAATGGAAGAGCACAACAAATATATATATATTTTTACAATCCTATTTGCTAAATAATAAAAGAAAAACTCAATGATGGTGTTATCAAGACTTTCAGGAAAAAGAAAAAAAAATTGTGTAAGAATTGTGTGACACGGTAGACAGAAGAGAAAACAACGCTGAATTTAAAGTCCAGCCCCTCACTATGCATTTCAAATGCCTCTCACAAGCAGTGCTTAGTTGTTGTTGTTTTCTTGGTAATTTAATGCAAAGATGATATAATACATACAAAAATACAAATAAACGTTTCAATGTTTTTTACACAAACTCTAAATATTAAAAACTTTCAAGGATTTAAGATACTGATGACCGTTAAATGCATTATAATTTTATTATTTTGTGAAAAGGGTCCATTTTGGAACCCAACACAGGCTCATTCTGAAAATGTAGTCCATATAAAATTTCATTTTTAAAATAAACGCTACGGAGCGGTATGACGTCGTTGATTACCAGCTGACCTCTTAACTCCGTATGGATGTTTTTTAATCAGTTTGTCCCAGCTAACCATGTATGTCGGTGGACTTGAGATGCAGAAAGGAGTTGACCATGACAATGGGGTTTGAGTCTGAGAACGGTTCCATAAAGCAGGTATGACAAAATTAACAAGCCAAAAATAAAATAAACAAGTAAATGAGAATGTGGTAAAATCAGGCGAGGGCTTTTCTTTTTCTGGATTGCTTTTAAAAATTGTTGGTTGGGTTTAAGGAAGTGGGTGAGCGGGTCAATCAGTACAATTGGTTGGTTTTAGGAAAGGAGGAGAGTGGTTTAGTCGATTGGTCAGTCAGTCAGTCAGTCAGCCAGTCAGTCAGTCATTCAGTCAGTCAAACAGTCAACAGTGGCCTCTGGTGGATTTCCGTGAGAACACAGCATGAATGGCAGTCGCAAGAAATTTGAGATCTCAAAAACCAGACACCCCAGCCTCTGGTGGATTCGCGAAAATAAAATCTGCAAAAAACATAGCTCCTGGGACGTATTTGGCAGTCTCAAGAAATGTACTGTAATAAAGGTATGTTTTCAGAATGAGCCTGGGTTGTCGAAACCATTTTACATTCATCCATCCATACATAAACAAACGGCGCACAGTTTAGAGCCAGGGACATCCACTTTTTTTTTCAATAGCCAGCTACATTTAACAATACATTTAGTGTGTAAATTTAGGGCATACTTTTAAATGTCAAGGAAAATTCAGACAAACTCATTTTTGCTGCTGTTTCAACTGATATTTTGTCTACTTGGGACAATAATGTAACAGGGCCAAACTACAAACACCTGTCAGACTTGATGGCAGTGGTTTAGCAAGAAGGTGCACAGAGGTTGCAAAAAGCAACTAGACAGTAGCTATGTTTCCATCCAAAGATGCAAATTAAGACTTGCACAAAGCTGGAATTCAGCATAAAACATTTGTGATTAAATCACCATTTTCATCAAACGAGTCAAAGAGAACAAAATCATCACTTCCTTATAATATGTAGCCAAATATCAAGTAGAAAAATGGAATTTGCTGCATTTGGAGAAGCCACTGTGGGACTTTTTCTTATAATAAATTACTTGCACCTCAGAAGACTGAACTTAATGTTGAGTTTTAGAGGCACGTGGCCACTCTTTGTGAACGTAGCTACTCAAGACCATTTTAAAGACAGGCTTTGGCTAAGATTTTAGAAGGACTGAAACAACATTTCAGATATTGCAATGTGGTCAGTTCAGCATTTTTTTTATGCGCATGCTCGAATTTATTCGCTAAATGGGATCCCATAATAGGTAACCCACATTTTTTATTGGATTAAAACTTTATCCTACTTAGATGTGCGCATATATTTTTTTCAGGGGTTCACACTTAGCTGATAATTGATAATAAAGCATGTTTGGCATGCTGTCCCAGGAGAGAGCCTTGAGCTCAGAAGAGCAATTATCATCAGAAAAGAGGGGAGTCTGAGCTTAGGTAGGTCTTGAGAGCTGCCCCAAATTCGGTCACTCAGCCTATCCTAGGGGTTGCCACGGCTAAATGAACCACACACTTTACAAGCACATGGTTATGCAGTCAATGCCCAGTACTAAAACACTCATATACTGTGCCAATTTGGTTTATTCAATTCACTTGTACTGCATGTCTTTGGACTGTGCGAGGAAACCACTGAGTGCCATCCTGGATTAGTCTAGGAAAGAGGGGGAAGCAGGGGAGGATGAGGGATTCTTTAAGGCAAAGATGACTAAGGTCAGGAAATCTGGTTATTTATGTGCGTTTGAATTCGTCTGATTGGTAAATCATATGATAGCTAATGCGGAACGAGCCATGGTCAGTCATAAGCAAGTGATCCTCTCGAAATTAGTTCATAAATAAACTTCACTTATTTGCATCTTTAAAATGTATGCGCATCTTTGCATGTCCATTAAACATTTTAATGTGAAATTGCATAAAAATAAGTGGATGGAAACATAGCTGGAGGTGCCTTATGTTAATAATATACATAAAGGCAGAGGGGACATTTTCATATACATTAAACATGACACAGACTACAAACAGAATATATTTACATTACATTCTACAACTCCTACAGGGCATATCATCCTACTGTCCAAAGCTACATTTATATGCCATTTGATAAATATGTGACACATATCATGCACAGCATGTCAGTGACACAACACAAAAAATACTAGCTTGTTCTCGTAATCTGCACTACAGAATATCAAAAAACCTGTAATGCCAATCATAAAATAAAGGATGTCCTCATAGGACAAATACATATAAAGTTTAATTAAGCATTACAAAAGAAAAGAAAAACAACACAATGGCATTAAAACGTCAAAAACACTTTTGTTGTATTTCGTTTTCTTACAAAAGTAATTGCTACAATACTTGCAGTACCCTGTGCATGTACAGTACCTCTGCTTGTACGCTAGAAATGTTTCCCTTTTAATACAATCCAGTGTATTGTGCGTTGAAGAATTTTGCACAATTATTTACAAACACCTCTTTTATTCTGTTGATGTCTGCAGTCCATCGCACACATGTTGCTATGATTCATTGCATTACATTCCCCTGGGACAAAGACCGGCACATCTCAGTGTGGACAAAGTACGGTTTGAGCTCTCCTTTGCCTTTAACATTATAATTCCTCTGCATGAGCACATGTAGCCAATGTCTGCAAATGCGACTCGTCTCTTCTGTAACCTAAAAAAAGGAAACACATACTCAAAGGAATGAAAGTGGAATAATGAGTCATTGTTTACTGCACATTTATCAAAGCAAGAGAAAGAGAAATAAAACGTACTTTATTTTTCCAAGCACTCCTGTGCTAGTCCATTCTGCTCGCTACATTCACTGTGTTGCCCCAGATGTCATACTGGGTTTCTGAGCTCCAATCACCCCAGCTATCACAGGTCCATGATTAATACCTGTGAATAGATTCAATCAGTTGTCTTCCTGCAAATGATGTAACAAATAAACAAACCTAGTTAAATCTGTCATTCGTTCACTCTCAAAAAATGATGTTTGCTGTTTGTACACTACCTATTAAAAAAATTAGCTGAAACAACACAAGTCCTTGAGTTGTTTCAGGGGACAACTTAATTGTTTTATGTTCAAAATCCACTTAATTTATAAAAAGAAATAGTTAATAAATTCCTTCATGTTGTCCTAACACAAACTGATTGTGTGGAACCCAGCATTTTTACAGTGCATTCAGTGTTCGTCAAATGACAAAATTATCAGACACTAGGTTGCATAATTAAGCGATGTTACCATGATGCTGGAATTTGGCTGTATAATAGCCATACTGCAGTGCTACAAGTGTGTTATTTATTACAAAGGGTAGTACAAGGGTTACAAGCAAATAATAGTAAAGTTAACCACATATTGACTTAAAACAAACCTGTGTGAGGAGCTTTCTTCCTTCCACCACAGACTCAAATCTCATCTCATTTTAAACATCTAAGCAAAACAATGTAACATCTAATGTGAACTATCAAAATCTATAAAATATAATTATTAAACAACAAAAATACAATTGGATTTCAGATTTGTCAAATGAGTGATGGCTGATTTATGTGACCCTTGACCATAAGTTTCAGGTTTTTTTTTTTTTTTTTACATCATCTGAAAGCTACAAATACAAATACAAATAATGAAAGTAAAAGCTGAATAAAATAAGTAAAAACTGATTTTATATATTTACAGTAAAGAAATATACAAATATTTCATGGAACATGATGTTTATATTATTAATAATTAATATATTTATAATGATCTAGGGTCACATATAGCATTGATTTAGCAATAGCATTTAATTTATCCTAAAAATAGCATTGCCTTTAGTGAACGCTACTCGTGATATTGGGTTTAAACAACAGTTTTTTGGCATAATTGTGTATACAAAAAGAAAATCAAACACAGAAACGCTTTTGTAAGAGGAGCTACATTCTTCCTCCATTCATTCACATCTGCAGCTGACGACAGAACAGCAGAAACCATTGCTACTGTTCACAAACTTCACTTTTAGAACTTGTATTTGAAAGATTCTCTAGCATGAATATCTGAAGTTATGACAAAACAGGTGATTTGGCTGACAGTTTAAGATTATATTTCTGCTCCCAGATTTCTCTGTTGCAACCGAGAGATCAATATATTATACTTGAAAAAGCTAAAGTACCGCAAATACTACCAGATTATTGTTGTGTTTACAATAAGGAAAAACGCTAAACACATGCGGCATTTCTTCTTTCTGAGCTAGTCTGCAGTAATAAAAACAGGAGAAAACATACATTTATGATATGTGAGTCCCATCTCACAATCAATACACTACAATCACTATGGTATAAATACAGCTTTACCACACACAAATAAGAGAATTGAAAAACAAACCAGTTTTATAATGATTTGATCAACTGTGTTTTAAAATTACGATGGGTTTTTCCTCCTGTAAGAGCTTATTATGCGGTCTCTGTCGCCATCTTGTGGATAGCGCTGTCTCTCCAAAATTATAAATATTTAAATAAGGACTATCCTTATAAATAAACTGCAAGTTGCAATCTAAACAACTACATTCTCACCTAAAAAAAAACTCAAAAGTACATTATGTTGTCCAACAGCAGCAATATGTGTCAAACTGTAGGAAATATTGCAGAATACTGCACTGCGTCAGCCAATCAGATTCAAGAACCAGACAGAACTGTTGTGTATATATATATATATATATATATATATATATATATATATATATATATATATTATATACAGGGCTTAATTTGTGCCAGAACGATACCCCTTTCTCAACCGCCATCCTCCCCATCCGCTGTTCACGTTCACTTTCTCCGCAATTCCCGGGGCGTCGCTAGACCCTATTCACTGGGGCACGTGCCCAAGTAAAATTATCCAGTGCCACAGTAAATGCATTGAGCTATGATTTACTTCATATGCAAGTGTATTTATTAAGAGTGGTAATTCCGAAATAAAGACGTTATTCTCTATGTGCAACCGAACCAATGCTGGTGAAAGCAATGTGTTTATTCAAAAAGCAACTGACGCATCTCCGCATGTGCGCAGAGAACACGCGCGCCTCTCGCACGCGCTCATCTCGCACATGCTGCTCTTCTTCTGAGAGTCCCGGTAGTAAACATGCGCACCAAAACACACCGCTCATGCATTGTAAAACCAGCGTGACAGCCTTTTTTGTTTTTTTTACTTTTTTGTAAAGTTTAAACAGTATGATGGTGATCTTACTAAGCATGCCTCCTGATAGATTTTTTTGTATGAAGCAAAAAGGAGGGATGACGAGTCAGGGAGGTAAGACTTAACAAACCTAATTATCTGCCATGTGTCAAGTCTACAACAGATAATCCTATAATTTTTTTCTTTTTGTATTTTATTGAATTGTCTATAGAAATTCCTTCAAATGAAATTAATATTTATGCAAAAGTAATTTCTTAAATGATCTTAGCATATCACTCCAGTTGTCTTAACATTGTTTTCCAGTTACATTTAAGATTATTTAGAAGAATAATTGTATAATAATAAGAATACTTTAATTTATAATAAATATAATATACATATGTATGTATGTGTGTGTGTATATATATATATATATATATATATATATATATATATATATATATACACACACATACATATTGGGGGAAGGGGGTATGTGCCCCAGTAGAGCTTTATGTCTAGCAACGCCCCTGTCCCCAACCCTCTTCACTTTCGTCCATGACGACCCCCCTCTCTACACTTTCGTCCTTCGCCCCTTCCACCATCCAACCAACCCAACCCCCCACCACTATATATATAACATTTCTGGTAAATAGAGAGATTTTTTCAACACATTTCTAAACATAATAGTTTTAATAACTCATTTCTAATAACTGATTTATTTTATCTTTGCCATGATGACGTATTTTTGATGAGATATTTTTCAAGACACTTCTATAAGTGACATTTAAAGGCTTAATTAGGTTATTTAGGTTAACTAGGCAAGTTAGGGTAATTAGGCAAGTTATTGTATAATGATGGTTTGTTCTGTAGACTATCGAAAGAAAAATTTAGCTTAAAGGGGCTAATGATTTTTGATGATAGTGGCAGATTCAAATCTCTAATGGTGAACGGCTGCTTCTCACTCAGGGCTGATTATCCTAATGAGGGATAGATCATCACTAAGCAGGACTTTCCGCCTCCCATCATATGTACTGTACAAAGGGAGAATGTCAATCAAAGTGTTTCTACAGACAGTTTTTATGAAGTGTGATTATAAAACAATAAAATCAATTAATTTTGACTATTAGTGGCTGGGTAAATTCACACACTTTTGCCACACAACTGTGTTTAAACCCCTTATAAAAGTGATTTTTGCATAATAGGTCCCCTTTAATTATTTGAATGTTATTTAGCTTCAAGAAACTGCTTTACCCCATTTTGCTGTGTGACAGGGGATATTGTCCCACATAAAAAACTGCTGGCTGGTTGGAACATTTGCATTCATTCATTTAGCTCCCACTGCATGGTTTGACTGAGCTCAGCTTGACTCCTCTCAGCTTGCTTCACTTTGGCATGGTTTCTTTTCCACTGCAATTTACCACTTCAAAGCGCATGCGAATTAGAGATTTATTGCTATAGTTGCACTGTCTCTTCTGCCATGACATCATCTGAAGTCTGTCAGTTCTGTACACATCCCGATTTTTTTAATGATCCTGGAATATTGTTCCGTCCAAAAATATCAATACCCGTAAAACTCACCATAACTGCAAGTTTTTCCAATTAGCAACTTTAACTTGTTAGTGGTGCTAAATGACAATGATATAAGTGAAACAATCCATTGCTAGCTGTTCAATAAATGACTCAGAATTTGTTGAGTAAAGATACTTCAGTTGAAATGTAACAGATGCAATTTTTTACGTCACTTACACACTTTCAGAAAAAAGGTGACAACCCAGCTAGTGAAATTCATGTGGCTCAAATCCGGCCCACACCAGACACTTACATCCAGCCAACATACCACATGGAATGATGGCACATGGGCGGTCCACCACTGTTTGCCAGATCTGGGCCACAATTAAGCCATAGCAATATTCAACATATCAACAGAATTCAACCAAATGAACCAGAAACTGACCCTATTCTGGGCCACAGTTTGCTTTGGTTCTAGCCCAAATTTCAGGGCTATGAGCCCAACTAAAGCAAACACTTTTCTCCATGATGTGACTTAGTCTATGTGGTCCACATATGTTTTAAGACAACTGGGCCACATTTGCCATATCTTCTCTGGACCGCTTTAGGCTCACAGCCCACATTAGCCAGAGCTAACTGTGCCCAAACATTTGCCAAAAGTGGCCCCACATTTTTTTAAGATAACTGGGCCACATTTTCCACATCTCCTCTGGGCCACTATAGACTAACTGCTGCATTAGCCAGAGTTTACTGTGCCGAATATTTTTCAAACTGGCCCACATATGTTTTAAATAACTGGACCACATTTTCCATATTTTCTCTGGGCCACATTAGGCTAACAGCTGCAATAGCCAGCCTACTGTGCCAAATATTTGCCAAAAAGTGGCACACATAAGTCTGCCACTGCCACATTTGCAGTTACACGTGTGAGCTACTTTAGGTTTTGACCCCGTTTACCCTTAAATGACTATGCCACATTTTTGCCAACTGTTTCCCACATTTGTCCCTCCATCATTTGGGCCAAATTATCATTTTCCGCATGGGCCACATTAGGCTCACATTTAGATTCCATTTTGCCATAAGTGCTAAATATATGAATATATAAATTTAAATCTTTGGCCCACCTTTGCCATTGTACAGGTGGGCCACTTCAGGCATTCCATTTTGTCTGGGCCGAAGGAATACCACCAGTGCCGCATAACTGCCTAAAGTGGCCCACATTCATATTCTAGCTGTCATTGTGGCGGTACCTTTTCAAAAGATAAGCATTATTAACTAAAGGATAGGGCACACCAATATGGCGGTCAGCAATTGGCCAGCGTGAGCATCAGTCAAGAGTTTGTTTGATGTGTGCAGCAAGTTGTCCTTCATCTGGTTCACTTCTGCTGGAGTTTTCCCAATTCAATTGGCATCAACATTTGATGAAAGAGACTACTCTGAACAAAACTGCAGCAAACTAAAGCAAAAAACAAGAATGAAACCAAGCAAACAATGCAAGTAATAAGAAACACAAATCATTTTGTCACGTCTCTTCAATATTAACAGTATGGATTATCAGACATATTGCACAAGAGAATCCCTTTGTGGTAATGAAAAGTACTATAAAAATGCTACGTACGTAAACAATCATTTGTTTACAGTTTGTATGTGTGCAACACTAGTTACAGGTTTTCCTTTGTGTATTGACAATATAGATCACTTCCACTCATAGATATGAAAAGACACATGTTCTCAAACAGACGTAGAATGTATGTTCTCATTTCAGTTAGCTGTCGTCCATTTGGTGTTCACATGTCGCTTTTTGGCCCAGATGGGACCAGACGCAAGGCAACAACACTGTCGATTTTTGCGGCAGCTAGAAGTCTTGAAGTCAGCTTGGTGTGTCCTGGGCTTAAAGGGTCCATATTGATACATCAAAGGTACATATTAGTACCTAAAAAGTACAGAAGTGTCTCTTTGTGGTGAGGTTTTTAGGTTGTCTTCCCTTTCTACAGGCCTGGTCTTGTGGTGAATTTGCTAGGATGTCCACTCCTTGGAATACTGTTTAAATAATAATTTAAATGTCTTCCTTTATGGTGAATAAACTTTCTCAGTGTGGGATGTCAGACTTAAGATTGTTTTCAAATGGCTCTTTTTTTCCTTCCAGACTGATGAAAGCAACAGCTGCTTCTCTAAGTTCATTGCTGATGTCTTTCCTCGTTAGCATCGTGGTTCACAAACACCCGACCAACACAAAAAACCCCAAAACTTCAGCTTTGATAGATCTGCACACACTTGAAGATCAATTCATCAAAGGCATTGATTAGCAATGTCAAATGCTACTAACCCTCTTAGTTCCTATGTTAAATGTGTGACCCATGGAGTTTCCATTTTGGCCTAATTGTGATCATGAATAATGATGAGTTGCAGTATGTGACATGTTGATGTTCATCTTAAATATTATTTTCCACATTTAAGACCTACCAAAGAACAGGTTTATTTCTTTTTTATTGTCCTAATACTGTATGTAAATCATAAATCCAATGGTGTGCCCTAAGTTTTTTTCAAATGACTCTACATGTTGTAGAGTCATATTTGTCCCGTATAACCATATTATCCCATAGACTGTTATAATTCTTGATACTGATTAGCTGGAAGGTGTGCAATAAAAAATTGTAGGTCCCGTCAGTTTTGATCACGGTACAAAATAAATGTGCTTTTCTTAAACGTTACTAGTAACTCACTCAGTGAGCACCCGGAGGAAACTTATGCGAACACGGGAGAACATTCAAACTCCACACAGAAATGTCAACTGACCCAGCTGAAGCTCGAATTAGCAACCTTCCTGCTGTGAGGTGAACATGCTGCCAACTGAGCCATCGCGTCATCCCTACTTGTACAAATATTCTGAAATTATGACTTGCTGTATTTTAATAATGTTACTGTTTTTTTGAATAAAACAAGACATTTATTCACAGTGTTCATTTGGATGCCAGACCAATGTTAAAACAAAACACATTACAACAACAGAGTATTTAAAAACTAACATCTATAGCAGCCATCACCCTTATATTTGCATGCTAGTCAAGAACTCTCACTGCTTAACTAAATCACTTTAAGTCTCAACTCTACAATGTTGCGTTTAATACCTCAATTTGCTTAACTGTTTCTTTGCTTACCACTAGATGTCACTGTAGAGATGAGTTTCGAAATGTTTCTGAGCTTCGACATATTTGCTTTGACTGTTTCATGAAGCCTCGCTCTGCCCACTACTGGTTATTTGCTCTTAAGACCAACAATTCCTGCCAATGACTGGACTCAACCTGTAACCTTTGGATCACAAGTCCAAAGGTTACAAAGTCATCTAACCATTAGGCCACAGCTATCATGTCAAATCTGACAAAAAAAATCTATAAAGTATAGTGCTTCAAAGAGCAAAACTAACTGGCTATAACTGTTTAAACTGTCTATAACTTGGCAAATTACCCCATAATAAGTAGAATTATCAACGGCTATGAATTCAGCGATTCTTTGTCTCTGTATCATGCATTTAAGATCTTTTAACGCTTGGCAATCCATTGATTATCCATTACTTTAACGATTTCTTAAAAAGAAAGTCTGTTCATTATGACGGTTCCTTC